>NC_090319.1:27676992-27976992 GCF_040869045.1 Eurosta solidaginis | reverse complement strand
ACATTACAAATAAATTTCGCAAAAAGTATGAAATGACGTCACTTATTCTATCTATCCTCCCTGGTTGATGCCAAATTCGAAGACGAAGTTGAAATTGGTGTCGAACACGAAGCAGTGCTAAAAATAAGTGCGTCATCATATATTGTCGTTACAATGCCAAAGTCACGAATGTGCCATTTTTGTTCAAACGAAATATTATATATGTCAAATTTTGCAAAGCCAAAACGAATGTGCATTTTTTGAAAAAATAAAATATAAACATTTTTCAATTAGCATTGCTTAGTAGTTTACAAAAGTAAACCTCCCAAAGGTGGTTGAAATATACAGAATTAAATCTGTATTAATTAAATCTCTATTTTTAACAATGTCTTCAAGGTTTGAAACGTTTTTTTTCACAAAACATCAAATATTCACATTCGTGAATTTGGCACTGGACCGACGATATTGGCTGCAATATCTGCACAAACGTCGACAATGGCATCTCGTAGGAGACATCCACAACATCGAAGATTGAAGCACAATTGGAAGAACAGAAGACATATATGGCATCTCTAAAATAACATAGACTGAATGAGTCCGTAGTGTTACCAGAAGTTTGTTTTAACGACCACGAATAGTAAAACGACATTGATTTCGACTCGGTTTCTATTTGGTGTTCTCAATTCCGATTGTAAAAAATCGATTCGAAGTCGATTTCGTATCGTTTTCATTCCGATTCGGTAACGAGTTTAATCAGCTGTTTTTGTTTATCAGGCATGTTCTGAATTATGATTCCGATCAATTTTTTCGGAATCGAAATGGATTGGTGTTCTCAATTTCGATTCCGACCAAAAATTATCGGTCTGAAAAGTATTGCCTCTGAGCAGTCGGAATGAAAATTTATTGACAGATTATACACAAATGTTGCGATATTTGTCTTTCAAATAATTTTTGTTTAATTCTTCATTTTATTTAGAAGAGTTGTGTGTATTTTTTTGTTTAAATTTGAGTTAAATTGGCATAATAAATCTTTCTTTAAAAACTTCTATCAAGAAATCTATTAGGCAAACAAATCGATTCTGATCGAAATGAAGTCGACCTGTTCTGAACTCCGATCCATCGCATTTTTACGATTCGCACGCACAATAGCACGTCTTCTTGCGTCTGCGCATCCAAAAACCATATCTGCAGGCATTTTTTAATTAAAATAAAATTTTGTGATCCTCCGCCTGCTTGTTTATTTGGAAGATGTAGAACTGATCTTCCCCCGTAGGACGAGATACAGTAAGTACCTCCCCATCCTTTGTCGGTATGTTCGGATTCTGATTCTGCAGAAGTCGAAGTGTATCCTCCGACGTCACCACGCATGGTATCCACACCTTAACTTTTGGTACCGTTGTGATTTGAGCTTTATCCACCACCTCAAACCGCGCGATCGTGCCTTGCCTTTGGAGGTTTGGAACCACTTCTTCCAGCCATCGCAGGCTCGCGATGTTGTCGCACACTGACGTCTCACACCAGACTTATGAAGCATTAATGGCCGCTGTTGAGAGACGTTACGAAGGCGAGCACAGGAAACAGATATACCAAATTGAGTTGCAAAACCGCTACCAAAAACGAATGAGACTTTGCAGGAGTTGCGTCGGATGTCGAAAGGCTGGCCCATTTAGCAAATGTGGACGCAACCGTGGAATACATCGAGAGGGTAAAAATCCAAAGCTTTATAAATGGCATACGGGACGTGGAAACGAAGCGAGCTACATACGCAAATCCAAAGCCAACATTTGCTGAAACTGTATCCCATGCACTGACTTAGGAAACAGCGTCACTTTTGAGTAAGCTCGCATACAAAGCTCATCGCGTGGAAGTAAAAAAACCAGATTGGGTAGACATAATTTTGGAAGCACTGAAGAGATCACAACAAAAAAATGCCGGAGTTGTGAAATGTTTCAAGTGCGGCAACCCAGCTCACATTCTACGTCATCGCAGCACCGGTCCTAATAGTTCCAACAATGTGGGTGGCCGCAAACGCAGAGCTGAAGGAGATGAGCAAATCTCCAAGTTTACTTAATCGTTAAACTAAGCGAGTCAGCGGAAATTGAACGCCCCATAATCTCTATCTCGCAAATTGGAAGAAGGTCCAGCAGTCTTACCATCGGGAGACGTGTGGTTGGAAAGTAACGTTTACTGACTGTAGAAACGGGTGCATCTCATTCCATCTTTCGATCGGATTTAGTCAACGAGAAGATAAGACCATTGAATGGAGCAAGATTGGTTACAGCCACTGGAGTAGACACCCAGGTTCTAGGAGAAGTAGCATGTGAAGTCTCAATTGGGAACGTCACGGTACTACAGAATTTTTTAGTGGCAGAGATTGTTGATGCAATCATAATTGGAGTGGACTTCTTAATCGACCAAGGCATCAAGATCGACATGCAAAGCAAGAAGATGCGATATAAGAACATGGATGTGCCACTTAATTTTGGCTACGAAAAAGGCTACAGCAGTAAACAAGTGCTGGTGGAGGAGAATCACAGCAAATACCACCAAAATCGGAGACGGTCATCTGGGCAAAGATTGATGGATATTGTGGAAAAAACAAATTGTGGGCTGTCGAGGCAGCAAACAAATCAACAACGAAAATACTTGTAGGAAAAACCCTGGGTAGAACTAAACAAGATGGACGTATTCCGGTACGAGTACTCAATGAGTTCAAGTCACCATTCAAACTGATACTATATTGGGAAGATGCCAAGAGGCTGATGTAATTATTAACTGTGAATAGATCCAGCAAAACGTTTCAACAAGCAACATTGATCTTTCAAATGAAATCACGGCATGGACGGAGGGTATAGAGGAAGACTATCAGAATAAGGCAAATCAACTGCTCCTAAAGTACGCAAATATATTTGGCCAAGATGGCTCCAATCCAGGCCGCACCAATGTTGTGAAACATCAAATTGGCACTGGAGATGCGAGGCCGATCCGTCAAGCTCCTCGTAGTCTTTCACTGGCGAAGGGGAAAGTTGTGAGTCAAATCATACAAGAAATAAGCGACAGCTAGTCCATTGAGCTCACCGGTGGTGCTTGTGAAGAAGAAGGATGGAAAAATGAGGTTTTGCGTGGACTACCGGAAGTTGAATGACGTTACGAAAAAGTATAGCTACCCATTGCCAAGAATTGACGACACTCTGGGCTCGCTCTCTGGTACGAAACGGTTTTCCACACTGGACTTTAAAAGCGGCTACTGGTAAGTGGAAGTGAAGGAGGAAGACAAGGAGAAAACAGCCTTCAGCGTCGGTGCTGGTCTTTGGAAATTTACAGTCCTTTGGACTATGTAATGCACCAGCTACTTTTTAAAGATTTATGGATCAGGTGTAATGTATCCAAAGTGACTGCATACATATCTACACACATAACACACACGGTGTCTAAGTTGTTTAGTCTGTAACTAAGAATTTGCTGACACCGCGTATTCCTCTACTCCAACATTTTCACACGCTTTCAGCAAGTACATTGAAGTAACTTATGAATGTGTGTACGAATGTGTATGCATACGCTTGGCTACATGACTTTTGTTATTTTGTTAGACTTAGTAAGAATGTAAGAATTAAGAGTAAATATGTATATGTTTATGTAGTAACTAAGTAGCGCATAAGAATTATGTATAAATACGCTGAAGTTTTTATTAATAAAGATGATTCGGTATTCGGCACTCAAGGGTGCCACCTCCTTAAATAATCTTGTTTAAATATTTAGAGGTATGTATGGTGTCTCCACTCAAATAAATAATTTAATATATTTTACACAGGTACTGAAAGGACTCCATTGGAAAACATGTTTAGTGTACTTAGACGACAATATCGAATTGGGAAAGAACTTTAAAGAACATCTTAAGAACTTAGAGGAAGTTTTCCAGACAATACCTGGCGCTGGTCTGAAACTAAGTGCCAAAAAGTGTTCGCTGTTTAAAAAGGAAGTAAGTTATTTGGGTCACGTGGTAACGACATAGGGCATCTACACTGCGAATGAAAAGATAGAGGCTGTAAAGGATTGGCCAAGACAACAGAACCTGCATGAATTGAGAAGTTTCCTTTCGCTGTGCACATATTACCGCCAATTTGTACCAAAATTTGCCAGCGTAGCCCATAGCCTCCATGAGCTTACAAGAAAAAATAAAGTTTCTGAATGGAAGAAGGAGCAAGATGTGGCCCTCCAAACATTGAAAGAGCGTTTGTGCACTACCCCAATGTTGGCATATCCGATTGCAGGAGCAACATTTATTCTAGATACAGATGCCAGTGAATATGCTATAGCAGGCGGTTTATCACAACTAGTCGACGGACAGGAGATTTCAGCCGACGAACTGGAAAACCAGAGAAGAACTATTGCGTTACGCGCAGAGAGTTGCTGGCATTGGTAGAGTGCATTAAACATTTTCACAAGTACCTCTACGGGCAGCGATTCCGCATCAGGACAGATGGCGTTGAAATGGCTCCTGCAGTTCCGTATTTCACAAGGTCAATTGGCATGGTGGATCGGGCGACTACAAAGCTATGAATTTTACATTGAGCATCGGAAAGTAGTACCCATGGGAATGCCGATGCAATGTCACGAAGACCATGTAATTTGGAATGCAAACACTGTTCGAAAGCTGAGGCTAAGGAAAACATCATAGATGTCCGGCTTATGACTATAATGTGTTCGGATGAATGGGCCATGGAACAACTAAGGAAGTGTCAGCAAGAAGATACAGATTTGTCACATGTTATGCGAGGGCTCGAAAGAAATGAAAACCAAATAAAGATATGTGAGCAGAGAGTCCTATTGCGAAGTCATATTGGAACAGTTTGGATACAGGATGGTCAATGTAAGAGGAAACTAGTAGTTGTTCCCAGGAAAAGGATTCCTGACGTTCTCAACGAGCTACATAATGGTCCAAGTGGAGGCCATCTGGGGATCACGAAGACGCTTGTGAAAATTAGGCAGAGATTCTATTGGGTTCTTTGCCGTCAGTCGGTCATGGAGTGGATTGCCAACTGCGAGGTTTGCAGCAGAGCGAAGGGGCCCGAATCCCCAAGTCGTGGCCAGATGAAGCAATATGACTCAGGTGCACCATTTGAAAGGATCGCTATGGATATCACAGTTCCATTTCCTACTAGCAATCGCGGAAACAAATATGTACTGGTGGTTATGGATTACTTTAGCAAATGGCCAGAGGTATACTCAATCCCAAATCAAGAAGCTGAAACAGTATCAGAAGTGTTTGCAAACAATTGGGATGGAGGTGTACAAATGGAGTTATATTGTGACCGAGGCAGGAATTTTGAAGCAGCTGTGTTCCAAGAAATGTGTAAGACATTGGGAATTCGAAAAACACGGATACAGTTTTATTGCATCCTCAGTCCGTTGGTATGGTGGAACGATATAATAGAACCTTGGAGGAGCGCTTGAGGAAAGTAGTGGACAAGTTCCATAAAGAGTGGGATACATACACATCATTATTCTTAATGGCTTACCTATCGGCAGTGCATAAAACAACGGGCCAAAATCCCGCAAAGGTAATTTTTGGCAATGACCTTCCACTGTCAGCTGATTTGATGTTTGGGATAAATGCCGACTCGGAGAGAAATACCAAGAAATCCACTGGCGTCTTGGAGGAAGAGATGAAGGAAATACACGATCTTGTAAGACAACGAACCAAGATTATGAGTGACAAGATGAAAGGCAGATATGATAAAGCAATTCATTCAGAAGGCTTTCGGGAAGGAGATTTGGTGCTGTTATACAACCCACAACGAAAAAATGGGTTGTCTCCGAAATTACAGTGTAAGTGGGAAGGCCCATAAAAAGTTGTAAAACGAATCAACGATGTAGTTTGCATCATACAAACCATTGGCTAACAACGAAAGAAAATGAAAGTGGTTCATTTGGACAGGCTGGCAGTGTTTAGATCGGGTCGAGCCGACTTAGGTGGAGGGCAGTGTGGCGAATGTTAGCATAACTAGACTGTTAGTAAATAAAGGCACAACAACAATAAAGCAAGCTGCCTCTCTTGTGTACACGAACACATCAATTTAATCCATTTACACGCGTACATAAAGGCGACGAAGAGATATTCCACACACACAGATGTAGTCATCGCCGAAGTAGTTACTCATACATACACACGCACATGACCAGTAGAAAGGCATTAACTACAAATATACATGTACATATTGTGACGAAAATATTTTTGGAAACTGAACTTTGAAATATATGTCATTGTGAAAATTAATTAGTTTTAGTTTTTGAATTCGTTGGTGAATAAAGAATCAATTTTTCTTACATAAATTTTATTTACGATTTATTCGATTGGCAATCTAGAGATACATTTATTAAAACCCGTAATAATTGGTGTCAGAAGTGAGATTGCTAAACGAATAAGAATTGCAAGATGGTAAAATTCGAAGAGTTGCGAATTCAACAGCTTAAAGCACAACTCGAAATTCGCGGTTTTCCAACAAACGGAAATAAACTAGAGCTACAAACACGGTTAAGGGAAGCTGTAGAAGCCGATGGTTTGGATGTGGACGCTTATAATTTTCATGTTTCAGATTTAACCACCAAACCTGAGAGGGCAGAAGGAACGTCGCCTTCAGTAAGTACAAACTTCGACGATTTGCTCATTGCTATTCAAGGCCAGTTGGCTGAAAACTCTAAAGAAATGGCTGAAAGCCTGGAAACTCAGCTGGCTGAAAGATTATCTGAGAGTTTATCGAAAATGTTAGCTTCTTTCAACAAACATACAGCGGAAATTGGTGAGAAAGTTTCAGCAATTGATGAGCAGGTCAAATCTGTTGAGGAAAGAGTCGTCGAGAAGGTTCAATCTATTGAAGAAAGAGTTGGTTGTTTAGAAAACCATATCCGTGATAATACTCGGGCAGCGACAACGATGGTTTCTGGTGGAATGAAATTTAAAGTTCCTCCTTATGACGGGACTATTCCTTTTAAGACTTTTGAGAAGCAGTTTGAGTCGGCAGCAATGAGTAATAACTGGGGTGAAGCTGATAAAGCAACGGCTTTGATCCTTTCGTTAAAAGGTTCTGCAACAGAGGTTTTGAACATAGTACCTACGGGGGAACAGCGCAGTTTTACGGCCATAATGAATGCACTCGAGAGGAAATTCGGCAGTGGACACCGGAAACAGATTTTTCAAATGGAATTGTTGAATCGGTGGCAGAAGCAAGGGGAGACGTTACAGGATATTGCCACAGAAATTGAACGGTTGGCTCATTTAGCAAACGAGGATGCTTCAAGTGAGTTTATCGAACGTATGAAAATTCAAGCATTCATGAATGGCATTCGGGACATTGACACTAAGCGCGCAACTTACGCTATGCCAAAGAAAACGTTTGCGGAGACAGTTGCACATGCATTGACTCAAGAAACAGCCACTCTTTTGAGCAGACCTTCGTATCGCGCACGTCGGGTAGATGTTGAGGAAAACAAGTTGCAGACAGTTTGCAATGCTCTAAAATCTGTTCTACTAACGTCGGGGGCTCAGAGGAAGTTTGAAGGTAATTGTTTTAAGTGTGGCAGGAAAGGACATATGGCTCGAAGTTGTTTTGTTGTAGGAAAAGAGCTATCGAATCCACAGCAAACCAGAGCATGCACAGCACAGCAGACATTTCGTTAAACTAAATCGAACCAGCTGCAGGGGGGTCAAGCTGGTTCCCTCATTTGGGTACCCCATTTTCACAATTTCGCAAATAGGTAGAGAATCTAGTAACATAACGGTGAGAGGATATATAGACGGAGAAGAACGTATGCTGACGTTGGACACAGGAGCATCACATTCCATAATAAAGGCAGGATTAGTTAAAAAGAATGTGAAGCCACTTATTGGAGCAAAACTGCGTACTGCCACTGGCGAGGAATCATTTTTAATAGGTGAACTTACTTGTGATGTGACAATTGGGAATATGACAGCTTTACATGATTTCATTGTGGCGGATATTGCTGACGAAATTATAATTGGCGTCGATTTCTTGATGGCTCATGGGATCAAGATCGATTTGGGAAGTATGATGAGGAAGTATAACAATATTGAAGTGAAGCTAGATTACGGTTACGACAGATCTCACAGAGTTCAGCAAGTACATGTGGTTAATAGTCAAGAGATTCCAGCCGAATCTGAGGCAGTTATTTGGGCGAAAATTAATGGGAATTTAGGCGGAAACAAGTTATGGATGATTGAAGCTGTACAAAATTCTACACCAAACGTGTTGGTTGCTAAAACTTTAGTAAATTCAAATAACGACGGACTAATTCCGGTAAGAGTTCTGAATGAATTTAAATCACCTAAAAATCTTTTGAAAGGAGCTCTATTGGCGGAATTTCACGAAGTCGAGGTTATAGTCAATTGTGAGGAATCCCCAAAAATGTAAATGTTTCTGAAAGTAAAATGTATAAAGAGATAAGCAATTGGACAAAAGGGTTAGAGCTGCTAGACGTTGGTAAAGCCAAACAACTCCTACGCAAATATTGTAGTATATTTGATAAGGGTACTAATCCAGGTAGAACTAATATCGTAAGACATCGGATTGATACCGGTGACGCAAGACCAATTCGACAGCCTCTGCGAAGCATACCCTTAGCGAAACGTGAAGTTGTCAGCCAAATAATTAGTGATATGAGTGGGAATGGTGTTATCGAACCATCAGCCAGTCCTTGGTGCTCACCCGTAGTACCCGTTAAAAAAAAAGATGGACAAATTAGGTTCTGCGTCGACTACCGTAAACTCAATGATGTGACCAAGAAAGATAGTTACCCTTTGCCGAGAATAGATGATACACTGGATTCACTAACTGGAACGGAATGGTTTTCAACTCTTGATTTAAAGAGTGGCTATTGGCAAGTAGAAGTTGACGAGGCAGATAGGGAAAAGACAGCATTTAGTGTAGGCGAGGGTTTGTGGCAATTTTCAGTTATGCCTTTCGGCTTATGCAATGCCCCTGCCACTTTTGAGAGGCTTATGGAGCACGTTCTTAAAGGACTTCACTGGAAAACTTGCTTGGTTTACCTCGATGATATAATCGTCCTAGGGAAAAGCTTTGATGATCATCTAAAGAATTTGGAAGATGTATTGCAAAGAATAGCTTGTGCTGGCTTAAAGTTAAATCCAGACAAGTGTTCGTTTTTCAAAAGAGAGGTAAACTATTTGGGACATAAGGTAACGGCAGAAGGAGTATCTACTGATGATGATAAAATCAAAGTGGTAAAGGAATGGCCCAGGCCAGCGAATCTGCATGATCTAAGAAGCTTCCTTGGATTGTGCACGTATTATCGTCGATTTGTTCCAAACTTCGTGGATGTAGCTAGTAGTCTTCATGATCTGACTAAGAAGAACCAACACTTCAAGTGGGGGAAGATCAGGAAGTTGCCTTTCAGACCTTGAAGGACCGATTATGTACTGCACCAATGTTGGCATACCCTATTCCTGGAGCGAGGTTTATATTAGACACTGATGCGAGTGGTTATGGTATTGGAGGAGTCTTGTCGCAAGTGAAAAGTGGGCAGGAAAAAGTTATTGCTTATTATAGCAGAACTATAGGAAAGCCCGAGAGAAATTACTGTGTTACGCGCAGAGAATTACTTGCTTTAGTCGAATCTATTAAACATTCCATGTACGGACCGATCATGCAGCATTAAAGTGGCTACTTCAGTTCAAAAACCCCGAGGGACAATTAGCGAGATGGCTTGAAAGACTGCAAACTTATGACTTTTCCATAGAACACCGTCCGGGTAGCTAACATGGGAATGCGGATGCAATGTCCCGTCGACCATGCAATCTGGAATGTAAACATTGTTCGAGAGCCGAAGTTAAAGAAGATGTTATTGATGTGCGGTTAATGAGTATCGAAGCAACTGAAGAGTGGAATGCGACGAATTTGCGTAAATCCCAACAGGAAGACGTTGATTTTGCTTTGTTAATGAAGGGCATGGACATAAACAAACGGCCAACAAAATAGCAGATGCTATCGGAAAATTCTATTGCAAAAGCATATTGGGCGCAGTGGAGTAGTTTAAGGATGGTATCTGGCTGCCTTTATCGAATATGGCAAAGCGAAGACGGCCAAAGCTCCAAATCGTTAATTGTTGTCCCAAAAGTGCGAATACCAGACGTTCTTCAGGAATTACATAATGAGCCAAGTGGAGGGCACATGGGAATCACTAAAACATTAGCCAAAATTAAGCAGAGATTTTATTGGGTTGGCTGTCATCAATCCGTTGCTGAATGGATTGGTAATTGCAGTGAATGTATGGCAGCTAAGGGCCCGAAGCATAGAAGTCGTGGACAGATGAAGCAATTTAATTCAGGAGCTCCTTTTGACCGAATCGCCATGGATGTAGCCGGACCGTTTCCAACCAGTAGCTCTGGTAATAAGTATGTGCTTGTGGTTATGGACTATTTTAGTAAATGGCCGGAGGTTTATCCGATTCCCAATCAGGAAGCCACAACAGTAGCAGAAGTTTTTGTGAAAAGTTGGATATCTAGATTTGGTGTGCCTTTACAGGTGCATTCTGATCAGGGCAGAAATTTTGAGTCCGCTGTATTTAAGGAAGTATGCAAAATTCTGGGAATTCGGAAAACTCGTACAACAGCCCTTCATCCTCAATCCGATGGCATGGTGGACAGATTTAATAGGACACTGGAAGAGCATTTGAGGAAAGTGGTGGAAAAAGAACAGCAAGATTGGGATACTCACATTCCTTTGTTCCTAATGGCATATCGTTCTGCAGTACATGAGACCACCGGTCAGACTCCAGCCACTGTGATTTTTGGCAGTGATCTTCGTTTACCTTCGGATTTAAAATTTGGTTCAAGTGTCATACCGAGCAATGACAGCAATGATTATGTTAAAAAGCTAAGAGAAACAATGAATGAAATCCACGATCAAGTGAGAAAACGAACAAAAATCATGAGTGACAAAATGAAAGCGAGGTATGATAAAGCAATCAATTCGGAAGGATTTGGGCAAGGTGATTTGGTGCTGCTCTACAATCCTCAGCGTAGGAAGGGGTTATCGCCCAAGCTACAGTCCAATTGGGAAGGGCCTTATAAAGTTATAAAAGCAATAAACGACGTAGTGTATAGAATTAAGAAACTTGGAGGAACCAGAAATAAAATGAAAGTGGTCCATTTAGAAAGACTGGCACCATTGGGAGTGAATAATGAGTCTGATCGGGGCGATCAGACTTAGGAGGAGGGTAATGTGACGAAAATATTTTTGGAAACTGAACTTTGAAAGTATATGTCATTGTGAAAATTAATTAGTTTTAGTTTTTGAATTCGTTGGTGAATAAAGAATCAATTTTTCTTACATAAATTTTATTTACGATTTATTCGATTGGCAATCTAGGGATACATTTATTAAAACCCATAACAATATATAGCTGGTAACCAAGCAGGAGATACAACAGTTGCAGAAGGTGAAACGTCTAGACCTTTGGAGAAATATGCGGAAGAGACAATACATAGAATAAAAGCAGCGCGAGCTGACGAACGAGTAATCAGTTTGAGTTAAACACGCTTTTGTTAAGTACTTGATATTGAAGTATAATTGTACTACTCCCAAAATCTAAAGAAAGACCAGTTTGAAATACTGAAAATTGCAGTGAATTTTTCGACAGTTTAGCGATTCGAACGATAGCAGAAAGTTTGAAATAAGCGGAATTTCCCCGAAATTCGTTGCAATATAAAGAAAAGTGTAGTCATTTGTGTTGAAAGAAATTTTTTTCAAAATCAAATTTTATAGTCAAATTGTTTTTCTTGCTTCGTTCTCGATAAATTGCACTAAAGATGGCGCAGCGCCGAAACCGGTTTGTCTCCGTACAAAACTTGACGAGGAATGGCGGGAAATGGTTCCAATTCAAGTAATGGCTGTATATTGGAACAATTTTCCATCATTCCTTGTCAAATTTGATTTGAAAACGAACCGGGTTCGGTGTTGTGCCATCTTCAGTGCTATTTTTTGAGAACGAAAAGGGAAACTAATATTTTACCTATGCACTTGGTATTTGAGAAAAGTTTCTTTTGACACAAGTCTTCACTTTTGCACCCTATCGAAAAATCAACAACATAAAAGACAACATAACTTTCAACTAAAACCAAAAGCTTTGCCTGCAATTAAAAATACTTACCCTTCATAACGTATTTTGAATTCTTCTGCTCTATACCCCGTTTCGTCTGCGTTTATATATAAATACGTGAAATTCATTCTTCGGCAGCGGAAAGCCCTAGAATCGTCAAGGGTCATTCCACGGTGCATATACCAGATACCTTCGAACTGTAAATAATTAAAGCATAACGTCGCTGCGCTCACAAAAACAGTTATGTGTTTTTCAGTAACTTTTCAGGAGATCAAAAAACTTATTTCTGGTGTCCATTTGCAAAATTTTGCAAATGTCGTATTTTGAAATATTTTATGGAAAGTACGTTATTGATGTGTGAAGGAAAAAATCATTATTTTTAACCCATTATAACGTGATAAATATTTTCGCCGTTTTATAGCACATAGCTGCTTTGAAACATGATTCAAATTTGCTTTCGGCGGTAGGGAAATGAATGCAATTTTTGCCGTTATTACTCATAATGATTACGGAGATTACCCCTTAAGCCCATGGGAGGTGTAGCTTCATCAATCAGATGTCTGTTGGGCTGCCCAGGTTTCTGGGTATTCAACAGAAACAGAATTATTTGGGAGTACTCTCGCCTCATTATGTACGTGGTGTTCTGGGGACGTAAGAAAACAGGCCGTAGCGGTTCTGAGAGCAGTATTTTGGCACGGCCTGTATTTTCTTCCAGTGAGTAACCTTTAGGCTTGGCGACCATATCGGGACGCGAAGCATGCAACCGGCCGGCCATTTGCTTTGTAAGTAGTAATGAGCGTTTCTTTGTCTTTACCCCAAGTGCTGCCGGAAAGAGGTTTGGCGATTTTATTACGGCTCTGGATTTTCGGTACAATCCAAAATGTAGATCCTGATCGAACGTCACATCCAAGATTTTAGGGTGTAAGACAGTAGGTAACGTAATGCCGATGTCGGGATTAAATAGATGTGGTGGGTGATAAACGCGAGACCGCCTGCATTTCCGCTCTCGCGATCTCTTCTGCAGGTCCTCAGCAGATATTGCTGTATATTTGGTCTCTTGGATCGCTGCAATGCGCATGTTATGCCGCTTCATGAAATCAACTACATATCTCCGTGATCTTCCCAGTTAACCCATAACAGTTTAACTGCAGAATTTTGAAGTGCAACGGGGTTAACGCCGTTACTCTGGGGGTACGTCTGAGTTGAGGGAGGCCAGGGCGCAATTGCTGTTGTGGCCTTGGGACTAGACTTCCCTGGGTAAGCATTTGGGTACCCGATGTAGTTGGGTTTGCGGCCTAGCAGTATGGCGCGATAAAACCCGTCGGGGCATTGCCGTCGCTGAGACCAGAACATCTAAGAAAGTGGCATCGTCCAAGGCAGGAGCTGCATTGGACACATGTTGCAACCATATATATTCTGTGCTGGCAAACGGTGCAAAAGGTGGTAGGGACCTAAGAATTTGTTTCTCTGACCTACTCGAGTGCTAGTGCCGGAAAGAGGGGGAGAAGAAGACGGGGGCGGGGGCTGATGCTCGGCATTGCTACCGACTCTACTACGGAGATTGTAGTTATGAGGAGGAGCGATGTTGTTGTTGTTGTAGCGATAGGGTTGCTCCCC
This sequence comes from Eurosta solidaginis, assembly GCF_040869045.1. Taxonomy (NCBI): domain Eukaryota; kingdom Metazoa; phylum Arthropoda; class Insecta; order Diptera; family Tephritidae; genus Eurosta; species Eurosta solidaginis. The sequence continues at coordinate 27,963,261 of NC_090319.1, read as the reverse complement.
GAAGGCTTTGGGGAGTGTTATCGATGTGATGGTCCTTTACCGGATACAAGTCCGGTACGCTCCGGTACCACAGCACCATTAAGGTGCTAGCCCGACCATCGCGGGAACGATTTATATGGCCACATTAAACCTTCAGGCCATCCCCTCCCTCCCCACCACCAAGTTCCATGAGGAGCTTGGGGTCGCCAGAGCCTCGCCTGTTAGTGAAACAGGATTCGCCGCGGATAGGTGAGGTTAACAATTGGGTTTGGAGAAGCTATATATTGCGATGGGAACCTGAAGGGTTACGCTACACACCCCTTGAATCTGGTATTTTAGTCGCATCTTACGACAGGCATACCTACGGCGGGTATATTCTGACCCCCTTACCCATCGGGGGAGGAGCGATCGTATGAGCTGGTGGCGCCATGGGGCCGGAGCAGCAGTGGTTACTTGTTATGGCTTGCTGAGAAGCGGGGCAGCTAGAAGGAAGTACACGCAGACTACGGGACTCCCTTAGGCGTAATCAGCAAGGAGCCAAATTTATAAAAGTTATGAGGGCTTCGGGTTGTGGGCTCTAGCCCAGAACATCCTGTCCGATGCAACCATCTCTTGCACGTGACACATTGACAAGAGTGTGCCCGTCCTAAAAATATTATTTTCCGGCAAACGCAGCAAAACCATTTCTCTGCACCGGGGTCAGGTACAGGTCCTGGATTGGGTTCGATACCCTCCCGGAGCAGGAGAATATTGCGCAGTCACGCTGCAAGGATCTGCTGGGAGGATGACAATTTGTGGGAAGGACGCAACAAATTAAATGGGGTTACACTGAATTGGTCGGGAAAAATCCCGAGTCGCTCCGGTTCATAGAACCTGCTGCCTTGGGAAGCGAGATGGTTTGTAATTATTTTTTACATTGAAATCAAAGCACTTTCGCCAGCGATTAAAAAAAATTATAAGCTAGTGAGTAAGTACATAACCGTTTTTCAGAGTACTTCTAGTACTGTGAGCACATAGTTGTTTTCATTCACTTCTAAACCAAAAGAGATATAAGAAAACTGTATATGCAGAAATGTGGGCTCTATATAGTGATAATAAAATATGTAATAAAAAAAAAATTTTAAGAAAAACACATAACTGTTTTCGTTAGCGCAGCGACGATAAGCTTTTAAAATGGTTTTAAAGTCTATGCATAGTACTATAAAATTGGCCTAGCTATATACATAGAGCTGACACTTAATTTATTTAAGTATATAAAACTTCACACTCACCGCTTCTCTCGCCACGTTTTGCACATATTGTATATCTGTTCGACACGAACCTGGCTTTCGACCTTGTCCGGCCACCAAATATGATGATGTCAAAAAAATTAAAACTAACAAAGGGGAACTGAAAAAAAAAAATGAAATTAATTAAAAAACAAGTAAGGAAGGCTAAGTTCGGGTGTAACCGAATATTACATACTCAGCTGAGAGTTTTGGAGACAAAATAAAGTAAAATCACCATGTAGGAAAATGAACCTAGGGTAACCCTGGAATGCTTGTATGACATGGGTATCAAATGAAAGGTGTTCATGATTATTTAAACCGTAGTGGGCCTTAGTTCTATAGGTGGACGCCTTTTCGAGATATCGCCATAAAGGTGGACTAGGGTAACCCAGAACATCATTTGTCGGGTACCGCTAATTTATTTATATATGTAATACCACGAACAGTATTCCTGCCCTGATTGCAAAGGCTTTTGATTTCGCCCTGCAGAACTTTTTTATTTTCTTCTACTTAATATTGTAGGTGTCACACCCATTTTACAAAGTTTTTTTCTAAAGTTATATTTTGCGATAATAAACCAATCCAATTACCATGTTTCATCTCTTTATTCATATTTTAGTATGGAATTATGGAATTTTTCGTAATTTTCGATATCGAAAAAGTGGGCGTGGTCATAGTCGTATTTCGGCCATTTCTATACCAAGATAAAGTGAGTTCAGATAAGTGCGTGGACTAAGTTTAGTAAAGATATATCGATTTTTGGTCAAGTTATCGTGTTAACGGCCGAGCGGAAGGGATGGACGGTCGACTATGTATAAAAACAGGGCGTGTCTTCAACCGATTTCGCTCATTTTCATAGAAAACAGTTATCGTCATGGAATCCATGCCAATACCAAATTTCAAAATGATTGGTAAATTTTTGTTCGACTTATGGCATTAAAAGTATTCTAGACAAATTAAATGAAAAAGGGCGGAGCCACGCCCGTTTTGAAATTTTCTTTTAGTTTTGTATTTTGTTGCACCATATCATTACTGGAGTTGAATGTTGACATAATTTACGTATATACTCTAAAGATATTAAATTTTTTACTATAATTTGACTTTTAAACATTTTTTTTATAGTGGGCGTGTTCGTCATCCGATTTTGTTAATTTTTATTTGGCAAACATATAGTAATAGGGGTAGCGTTCCTGCTAAATTTCATCATTATATCTTTAACGACTGCCAAATTACAGCTTGCAAAATATTTAAATAACCTTCTTTTAAAAATGGCCGGTGCCAAGCCCAATGTACAAAATTTTACTAATTTTCTATTCTGCTGTCATAAGGTCAATCCACCCACCAAGTTTCATCGAATTATCGCAGTTTTTCGGTTTTTCGAAATTTTTGGTATCGAAAAAGTGGGCGTGGTTATAGTCCGATTTCATTCATTTTAAATAGCGATCTGAGATGAGTGCCCAGGAACCCACATACCAAATTTCATCAAGATACCTCAAAATTTACTCAAGTTATCGTGTTCACGGAGAGACATACGGACGGACGGACGGGCGGACGGACATGGCTAAATGGATTTCTTTTTTCGGCCAGATCATTTTGATATATAGAAGTCTATATCTAGATTAGTTTATGCCGGTACGGGGTACCGTTATGCGAACAAAATTAATATAATCTGTGAGCTCTGCTCAGTTGAGTATAACAAGTAAAGGTGTCTAAGTTCGGGTGTAACCAAACATTATATACTCAGCGTGAGCTTCAATTGTACATTTCATTTCAGATAAATAACTTTTCTACATAACACGTGGCACCGCCCGTTAAAAAAAATATCTCTCCATTTCCTCGTATAATAAAACTTGATAAGTGAAATATCATTGATTCAAAACTATTTTTTGCTAAGTTATAGCTTATTATTCTAGGCTACGACCCTTTTAAGCTTATTTTATATCTAAGCTGCCGTAGTCTTTAACTGATCCCGTCCATTTTTACTAGACATATTTTCTGCTATAAGGAAAATACGTGTACACAATTTTGTTACGATATGTTAATTTTTCTTCAAGTTATGGCTCCCGAAACAGAAAACGGCTTGGTCATAAAAGGGGCGCTACCACGCCCATTTTTTTAAATTTGAAGTTTTTCCTATTGATTGTTATAAATCTACTTGGGAAAAGAAATATCATTATATAAAGTTCTTTTGCACAAAGATATAACTTATTTTATTCGTCCACGACCCTTTTAAAAATATTTTATGTGAAAGTGGGCGTGGTCTTTAAAAGATTTCGTTAATTTTTCTTCAAAGCATTCCTTATAGTAAAGCAACCTCCCTGCCGAATTTTGTTACGACAGGTTTAATGATTTTTGATTTAGGATTAATAATATTTGTAAAATTTATTTTATCACAAGTGGACGCTGCCACGCCCAATTGAAAAAATTTTTCCAAATTTTTATCAAGAGTCTCAATATCAGTCCCATTTCAAATTTCAACATTCTAGGTGTATTATTTACTAAATTATCAGGTTTTTTGTGTTTTCCAAAATTTTATATATGTATATAAAAAGTGGGCGTGGTTATCATTCGATTTCGCTCATTTTCAATACCTATTCTGGGTCCAGATAAACTAGTGTGTCAAATTTGGTGAAGATATCTCAATATTTACTCAAGTTATCGTGCTAACGGATGGACGGACGGACGGAGAGTTTGCCAGCATCAGTTCTGCATGGCTTTCGGGATCAATCTGGGATCCCGTCAAGGTCATTTCGGGATCAATTAGGGACTCTTTAAGGATCATATCTGGATGGTTTCTGGGATCCGTCCGAAATTATTTCGGGATAATTTGCGGATCCTTTCGAGATCATTTCTGTATGGTTTTCGGAATCCGTCTGGGATTCCGACGGGGTAATTTCGTGACTTTTTCTGGACTATATCAAGATCATTTAAGCACCCTTCTGAGATCATTTCAGGATCTGTCCGGGATACCATAAAGGTAATTTCGGAAAATTTTTAGCACTATTCCGGGATCATTTAGGGATGCTTCCTGTATCATTTCTTAATGGCTTTCGGGCTCCGTCTGGGATCCCGTCAGAGTAATTTCGGGAATTTTTTTAGACTATTTCGGGATCATTTGAAGACCCTTCTGGCATGGATGGTTTTCGAGATCTGTCCAGGATCCCGTCAGGGTCATTTCGGGACTTCTTCGGGACTTTCGGGATCTTTTCGGGACCATTCCGATATCATTACTGTATGGTTTTGGGGAACCGTCAGGGTAATTTCGGAACTTTTTCGGGATCATTAGTGTATGGTTTTCGGGACCCCGTCAGCGTAATTACGGGACTTTTTCGGGGTCATTTGGGCATCTTCACACAAAGTACCTACCTATTTTTATACTCAGCGTGCTTTGCACATCGAGAAAGATATAGACTTCCATATATTAAAATCATCAGTATCGAAAAAAAATTTGATTGAGCCATCACGAAATGACCCCGACGGGATTCCGTAAAGTTCCCGCCTCCCCCCCCCCCCCCCTTTTCAAAAAAATATAGCTAGTAGATCCTTCTAGACTATTGGCTACATGTGTGGAAATTTTATCCAATTCTGTCTGTTCGTGCGTTATTGAGTCACAAAGACAAACGTCTGGACAAATATCCAAACTTTCATATTTATAATATATATTAGATTAGACTAGATTAGATTAGATATTAGATTAGATTAGATATTAGATATATTCCACCGATCTCCGTGATTTTTTCAGACAACAATATATGCTATATACGAAAGCATTTTGTGAAATTTGAAGCTTAAAATGGGGCTGAAATTGCGAAAAGTTTCTTATCTTAAAAATCGGTTGTATGAGATATATACTATATATACAACCGATCTCTATCATTTATTCACACAGCAGCATTTGTTGAAATTTGAAGCCTCTAGCTCTTAAAATGGGGCAGTAATTACGAAAAGTTTCCTATCTGAACAATCGGTTGTGGGATATATGTGCTATATATACGACCGATCTCATCCATTTTTTCAGACAACAATACGTGCAATATACGAAAGCATATGGTGAATTTTGAAGCTTCAATCTGATAAATTGAGGAAGATATGGCAAAAATCCTATTTTTCTTAAAAATTGGTTTTATGGAGGATATATGCTATAGTGGTCCGATCAGGTCGGTTCCAACAAATGTCTAATCGGACACCTAAATACACCCGCTCACCAAATTTTATTAAGATATCTCAAAAATTGAGGGACTAGTTTGCACACAAACAGACAGAGGGACAGGCGAACAGACGGACATGGCTAAAACAACTCAGCTCTTCATCTTAATTGTTTCGGTATACCTAGAGGTGGGTCTATCTATTTTCTTTTAAGAAAATTTTAGGATTCGTGCCAAAATTAATATACTATTTCATTTTCATGAAAGGTATAAAAAGATAGTGAGGTTCGACCTAAAGGAGAGAGCGAGCGTGAACGCAATATCCGCTTGCCTCCTTGCGACACCAAAGTATTTAAGGGCGATTACCTATCTTGACCAACTTTCCAGGACATGTTCACGGCCATATACATCAACAGCAAGAGTCCGCTTAATGCCGAGAGGTTGTGTTACCTCATTCAAAAGACTGAGGGGGAAGCAAAGGAAATTGTTCTAAAGTACCAACTCACAAACGACGTTTTCACCACAGCATGGAAGAATTTAACTGACAGGTACGCAAACTAAAGTATCCTGATCAACACCCAACTAAAGATTTTATTTAGTTTAAACAAATTTTGAGTGAGTGTGGTAACTCGACGCAACGCGAGATCAATAATTATATCGCGTACCTTAAAACGCTCAGATCGACATCTCAAACTGGGATGCCATCATTACTTACCTATGCTCGACCAAGCTGCCAGAAAGCACCTTAGCTCTCTGGGAACAGACAGTCGCCAATAAGACAAAAGTCTCCAAGTGGAAAGAAATGGACAAATTCTTCCCATAGATTCCAGGCACTGGAAACTGTTTCAGGAATTACCGGTAGCGATACTAGTAAAGCCCCCCGAAACAGCAGAATGGTAGACAGTCTACCGATTCTTCGCGCCGAAAGCTTGGCGCCTTTCAAAGAAGCGTGGCCAAGCGCGCGTGCAGTATGTGCAAGTTCAACGAGCCCAAACTCATAAGCTGTCCAAGGTTCCGTAAAAAAATTCCCATAACAGATTACACTTTATTAAAAGTAACAACAGTTGTATCAAGTGCCTCTCGTCGGGACATACTGTGTCTAAGTGTACTAGCTAATATAACTACAGCACTTGCCACCTACGACATCACACGCTCCTACATATTCAGGCAATTGCATCTACACCTGCGGGTAGGCCAAAAGGATCATACCCCAATGACAACATCCCAAGCACTTCGGCCGAAGCAATGCAGAGGCGTGATGCGGCAAATAAGCACAACAACAATGTCAATAATGTCACATCATGTTTCTCAGCTTCCAATATAAAATACGGAAGCCTTACTAGGTACAGCACACGTCAACGTATTTTACAATAATACAAATTTTTCGGCGCGCGCCTTAAATGATTCTGGGCCCGAATGCACCTTTATTACAGAAAGGCTCAAAGGCCGTATCAACTTGCCGCCTACTAGGCTGTCACTGGTATCACTAATCAGGTATCCGCGAAAGTGAAACCTCCAAACCTGTCAGGCAAATCCAGCCGCATTACAAGCTTTCCCTAATATCATATTAGCGGACAAACGGTTCTTTATTAACGAATCAGTCGACCTTATTTTAGACGGTGACATTTACGTCCAAATCATGTTAGGGGGTATCAAAAAAGATAATCTAGGGACTCTCATCGCTCAAGAGACCGTATTTGGTTGGATCTGCTTCTCTACGAAGGCCATCCATGTGGAACGGAACTAACTTCGTCGGGGCAGCTCGGGTGCTTAGAGCAGAATTTGCCTTAAATTAACCGATGCCCGCCTCAAGATCCTAGCTCTTTACTCCCACCCAAGAAATAGCGTGGCTTTTTATCCATGCTGAGGCTGCTCACATGGGGGGGAGGGGGGGGGGTTGTGGGAAGGAGGAATCAAAAGTTTCACAACACATTTCACGAAAATATCTCAAAACTCTAAATAAACATTCGAGGAATTTGCCACGTTATTGCGCAGAATGAAGTATTGTCTCAATTTTCGACCCTTAACCCCATCCTCAAATTATAAAGTCGATATGGAACCACTAACGCCTGTCATTTCCTAATTGAAAGGCACTACTTGCTCCTCCCCAACCCGATGCCAGCGAAAACCCACCATCGGTCATCAACCTAATCGAACTCCAAAAGCTTAACAAATGGAGGCACCCAAAAACAAATATGAAAATCGGGGATTTGATGAGCATAAAGGAAGACAACCTCCCCCCGAATGAATGGAGACTGGGCAGGATGGCCAAAGTCCACCTTGGCTCCTACGACCGAATTCAAGTGGTCGCAATCATGACCGCTCGAGGCCAAGTGACGAGAGCCCTCGTCGAACTGATACGCCTCCTTCCTGGCAATGAAGGAGAGGACCCTACAAAAGCACAATAATTATCTTAACTGTAACCGGAATTCCACTTCGCAAAATCGCAAAAAAACAAGTAAGTACGGGACTGTCTTCGGCTGTGCCGAAGACTTCATACCTTTCATGAATGGGGTTGAACAGTAATCTTATCCCATTCGTAATCTCCAAATAATTGGCTTTATAAGATAAGAAATATATAGTGAACAGATGTACATATCTAAGCAATTCTTAAGGTAAATATAAAATATAACAAGTAAAGGTGTGTAAGTTCGGGTGTAACCGAACATTATATACTCAGGGTGAACTTTAATTGTATATTTCATTTCAGATAAATTACTTTTCTACATAACACGTGTCACCGCCCGTTTAAAAAAAAAATGGCTCCCCATTTCCTCTTACAATAAAACTTGATAAGTAAAATATCATTGATTCCAAACTATTTTTTGCTAAGTTATAGCTTATTATTCTAATCTACGACCCTTTTAAACTTGTTTTATATCTAATTTGCCGTGGTATTTAACCAATCCCGTCCATTTTTTACTAGGAATATTTTCTGCTATAAGGAAAATACGTGTTTCAGTAGGAGTGGAAGTGGACTTCTTAGTTGACCATGACATCAGGATCGATATGCAGAGAAGGATTATGCGCTATGCGAACCAGGATGTGCCACTTAACTTCAGTTTGGAGAAAGGGTGCAGCAGTAAGCGAGTGCTGGTGGAGGAGACTCGACAAAGACCACGAAAGTCAAAGGTAAAGGTTGGTGGAACGAATGGGCCAAATAAAGCAAAATCAAAGGTATCTGCGAGAGAAACACTGGCATTGACAAAACCAAATGGACGCACTAAAACGAAGGAAAGAATTTCCCAGAAAGAATACAAGGGTAATTTCAAGCCAGGACGCACTACTGTTGTGAACTGTCAAGACTATACTGAGGATGCAAAGTCATTTCGTCAAGATAAAGCTCTGCGAAGTAGTTCATTCGCCAAACAACACAGTGTGACGGAACGGTTCAGGATAATGAGTAGTAGGATGAAACACAGGTACGACAAGAACAATAATCCGGAAGGTTTCCTGGAGGGAGATTTGGTACTGCTATACAACCCTCACCGGCGGAAAGGTGTTCCGTCCAAATTTAGGTGCAATTTAGGAGGCCCGTACAGAGTTGTGAAGAGGATCAGTGATGTCGTCTACCGCATACAAACAATTGGGAAACCACGAAATAGAATGGTGATTCACTTGGAGAGGCTAGCAGCGGTTAGATCGAGAGATTTATCTGATCGGGACGATTAGACTTAGGTGGAGGGCAGTGTGACGAATATTAGTATTCGTAAGCGATACTACCATCACTAAGCCGATAATAAGCAGTATGTACGTAAACAAATCAATCATCATGGACACAAAAGGCAGCAGAGGGATACTCACCATCAGCTGAAGTAGTACTCACATATACACATGCATGTGGCTATGCGAGAGACTATAAACTACAAATATACATTTACATATATGTTTGATAACCAGGCGTGAAGTTCTCGAAGTTACTAGGCCTCAGTAGAAATGGGTGAACGAGCAACAGAGAGTATAAAAGCAGCGAAAGCTGATTAGTCAGTAAGCAGTTTGATTTAAACACGCTATCAGTTGCGAAGTGAAGTATAATTGTGAAGTATAATTGTACTACTCCCAAAGTAATCTAATAAAGACCATTTTGCATTACCAAATATTGGAGTTATTTTTTCGACAATTTAGCAGTTCGAACTTTAGCAGAAGGTGTAAAACAAACGGAGTTTCACTAAATTCGTTACAATATTTACATAAATTATACGACGGAGAATTAACGGACGAGCATATGGGTCTAAGTGGAACTCCCTCTTTATGGATTTTCGTCAAACCATACAACCTAGGCGTATTGGCAGTGTACTAAGGAGACTATATTTTTCTTTTATATTTATCACATTTTTTTAAAAAGTTTTTCTACAATTTCATTATTCTTGTCCTGTAACTTGTTTGTGGGGCGCGTTTCAAACCCCCATATGAGGAAATATCGTTTACCATTTCCTGTAATTTTTTATCGTAATCAGATTTTTCCATCAGAACTGTTACGTTGCCATTGTCAGCGTTCAGGACTAATAGTTTTTTATTGTTTTTTAAGAACTTCTTAGCCGACTGAAAATCTGGTGATTGGGGGCACCGCCTCGAGCGAACCCGCAACCGCCACAACAAATCGCGAGGACCCCTGCAACACTTTGAGTGGGCATGGGGCCGATATAAAACTAGCACTCAGCGAGAGCGATACATTCTCGGTATCTGAGATTGCGGGCCAGTTCTTTACTAGCATGGACGAGCAACTTCTGTTGAAATTAGATCCGTCGGATGCTGAATTCGACGATACTATCGTGGAGGAGGATACGACGATGCGGATCAGCGGAGGATGGACGTCGATGCTGAAACCGACCGTTAACGAGCGCGCAGGTACTGCACATAAACCTGCACCACTCTAAGGAAGCTTCGGCTGCGCTAATATTACGCCACAGCACAACATATGAGGACGTCGTTCTAGCCCACGAGCCTTGGGTCGTTGGCAGCAAGGTCTGTGTGCTCTGTTGTCATGGCAAGAATACTGTTCGTACATATATAAATAAATTAGCGGTACCCGACAAATGATGTTCTTGGTCTCCCTGGTCCACATTTTGGTCGATATCTTGAAAACGCCTTCACATATAAAACTAAAGGCCACTTCCTTTGAAAACCCCCATTTATACCTTTAATTTGATACCCATAACGTACAAACACATTCTTGAGTCACCCCTGGTTCACCTTATTGCGAAATAAGGCCCTCTCCCTTTTAAAATAATCATTACCACCTCTCATTTGATACCCATGCCATACAAACACATTCCAGGGTTACCCTAGGTTCATTTTCCTAAATGTTGATTTTCCCTTATTTTGTCTTAACCTTGCTTGTTTTATTAAAAACTTTTGATTTGATCGTCTAATGTATAATACACGAAACACTAGTAAGAATGCCATTTGTGGAGTTAGGCACTTTTGATATGTGTGGACTCATATTTAAAACAGAGAAAATATAGTACTTTCACAATCATTGTGTACAATACAAAGTGTGTCAACTAAGGGATAAATGTCAAAATTCAAACAGCCTCGCTCGTAAATCTCAGGTCTAGAGTTGCATGTTTTTGGTACGTAAGAGTACTTTAAGCTGAGTTGCATTTGATAGTTAAATAAAACTTTGTAGTAGATGAAACAGTTGCATATATTCCTACGGAAATATAAATAATAGAAGACTTGCAGCCTCCAAGAATGCGGAAACATACGGAAAGAAAAATATATTTAAATTAGAGTCAAAAAAGTCTAGAGAAACTTAACAAAATATAAAGTGCCACACGTGTAACATTGTTGTTTTTATACTCAGTTGAGCAGAGCTCACAGAGTATATTAACTTTGATTGGATAACGGTTGGTTTTACAGGTATAAAGGAATCGAGATAGATATAGACTTCCATATATCAAAATCATCAGTATCGAAAAAAATTTGATTGAGCCATACGTCCGTCTGTCCGTTTTGAGGTATCTCATCTGATATGTAGGTTCCTGGGCACTCATCTCAGATCGATATTTAAAATGAACTATATCGAACTATAACCACGCCCACTTTTTCGATATCGAAAATTTCGAAAACCCGAAAAAGTGCGATAATTCATTACCAAAGACGAATAAAGCGATGAAACTTGGTAGGTGAGTTGAACTTATGACGCAGATTAGAAAATTAGTAAAATTTTGGACAACAGGCGTGGCACCGCCCACTTTTAAAAGAAGGTAATTTTAATATTTTGTAAGCTGTAATTTGGCAGTCGTTGAAGAACGAAGAACGGCCACGCCCACTTAAAAAAAATTATCTGAACTCACTTTGTATTGGTGTAAAATATGGCCGAAATCCGGTTATGACACGCCCACTTTTTCGATATCGAAAGTTACGAAAAATGAAAAAATTTCATAATTCTATACCAAATACGAAAAAAGGGATAAAACATGGTAATTGGATTGGTTTATTGGCGCAAAATATAACTTTAGAAAAAAGCTTTGTAAAATGGGTGTGACACCTACCATATTAAGTAGAAGAAAATGAAAAAGTTCTGCAGGACGAAATCAAAAGCCCTTAGAATCTTGGCAGGAATAATGTTCGTGGTATTACATATATAAATAAATTAGCGGTACCCGACAGATAATGTTCTGGGTCACCCTGGTCCACATTTTGGTCAATATCTCGAAAACACCTTCACATATACAACTACCACCACTCCCTTTTAAAATACTCATTAACACCTTTTATTTGCTACTACCCATATCATACAAACAAATTCTAGAGTCACCCCTGGTCCACCGTTATGGCGATATTTTGAAAAGGCGTCCACCTATAGAACTAAGGCCCACGCCCTTTTAAAATACACATTAACACATTTCATTTGATACCCATATCGTACAAACAAATTCTAGAGTCAGCCCTGGTCCACCTTTATGGCGATATCTTGAAAAGGCGTCCACCTATAGAACTAAGGCCCACGCCCTTTTAAAATACACATTAACACATTTCATTTGATACCCATATCGTACAAACAAATTCTAGAGTCACCCCTGGTCCACCTTTATGGCGATATCTTGAAAAGGCGTCCACCTATAGAACAAAGGCCCACTCCTTTTTAAAATACTCATTAACACCTTTCATTTGCTACTACCCATATCATACAAACAAATTCTAGAGTCACCCCTGATCCACCGTTAGGCGATATTTTGAAAAGGCGTCCACCTATACAACTAAGGCCCACGCCCTTTTAAAATACACATTAACACATTTCATTTGATACCCATATCGTACAAACAAATTCTAGAGTCACCCCAGGTCCACCTTTATGGCGATATCTTAAAAAGGCGTCCACCTATAGAACTAAGGCCCACGCCCTTTTAAAATACACATTAACACATTTCATTTGATACCCATATCGTACAAACAAATTCTAGAGTCACCCCTGGTCCACCTTTATGGCGATATCTTGAAAAGGCGTCCACCTATAGAACTAAGGCCCACGCCCTTTTAAAATACACATTAACACATTTCATTTGATACCCATATCGTACAAACAAATTCTAGAGTCACCCCTGGTCCACCTTTATGGCGATATCTTGAAAAGGCGTCCACCTATAGAACAAAGGCCCACTCCTTTTTAAAATACTCATTAACACCTTTCATTTGCTACTACCCATATCATACAAACAAATTCTAGAGTCACCCCTGATCCACCGTTAGGCGATATTTTGAAAAGGCGTCCACCTATACAACTAAGGCCCACGCCCTTTTAAAATACACATTAACACATTTCATTTGATACCCATATCGTACAAACAAATTCTAGAGTCACCCCAGGTCCACCTTTATGGCGATATCTTGAAAAGGCGTCCACCTATAGAACTAAGGCCCACGCCCTTTTAAAATACACATTAACACATTTCATTTGATACCCATATCGTACAAACAAATTCTCGAGTCAGGCCTGGTCCACCTTTATGGATATATCTCGAAAAGGCGTCCACCTAGAGAACTAAGGCCCACTCCCTTTTAAAATACTCATTAATACCTTCCATTTGATACACATTTCATACAAACACATTCCAGGGTTACTCTAGGTTCATTTTCCTACATGGTGATTTTCCCTTATTTTGTCTCCATAGCTCTCATCTGAGTTCGCTTGCACCCGAACACAAATATAAAGAACTTGGGTACAGAAATTCAGAAATCCTAGAAAATGTTTTACCGACTTACTTTGCTGTTGTGTTTAAAAAGTTTTTCACAATAATTAGAAAAACTATATGTTTTCTATGTTTTTTATACAAATGAAAGTGCAAAAGTGTGTTCCTGCGAAAGCATAGACTAGAGAAAAATTTTAAGTTTTGCAATTATTTGCAAAAAATCTCTGTTTGGACCATTCGCCATATAAATTATCGAAACAAAGAAAAATTCAAAACGCTACAGTTAACGATCGCCTAAATATCTGCTTAGAGGCCAAAATTCTGTCAAATTATTTAGGAAATGAGTTTATATCGCCGTAGTAACTGCAAAACGTATCGAATTAGTTACTTTCTGGTGATAGACGATAAAATTATCGAAAAATATCTGGAAGGAAAACTTTGCAAAGGCATACATAGATATGTTTTTCAACCGACTGCAGAAATAAATCACCAATTTGATAACGTGGCCGAATCGATCCCCTCGGTATTTTGAAATTTAGTTTGCGTGTGAACGCATTGAATGTAGCCAATAGCCTATTAGAAATCAGATTCAGCGCGCTCAATAAAGTTATGTTAGCTGGTTGTGTTAACTAGCTGGTCTGTGAGGACCCCAAATATACTATATGCGTCCATTGTGTTTGTTTAACGATCAAACTGAGAAATAATATTTAAAAGCAGGACCTATCTTATAAAATAAGTTCGTCCTTTTGATAAAGCTTTCTAGGACCTATGCCACTAACTGTACTATATCTGATTTAAATAAAGGAAAAATGCAAAAACAGGATGTACATATATATTTCTCTAAATTTAAACCAAAGGACATATAGCAGTATGTGCTTTACTCATATATCGATTTGACTCTTAAAATATCTTTTAATTTACGATACTATTTTTTTCTGAAAGGATAATATAATTTAGTTACTTACTTAGCAATCAGATGTTTCAGCATTTTGTAAAGTATTAACTTGAAGAAATTACAACAAAATATCACTTACGTCTTCAACGCTGAAACTGACAATGTGATATTAAAATTTTTCACACCTTTTATACTTGCAATCTATGCCGATTTTTTCAGCGAAATTTCCACACACACACAAAACACATTATACCATTCCAAATAACAAAACAAAAACAGAAAGTAGCCTAAGTTCGGGTAACATTGTATATACCCTACAGAAAAAATGAGAGACAATCACGCAAAGCGACAGTTTCGCAATAGATTTAGGTCCGTCCCTTTTTTCTAAGATACATATACAAATTGGCGGCCATCGTGGCGTGATGGTAGCGTGCTCCGCCTACCACACCTTATGCCCTGGGTTCCCATCCCTGGCAAAGCAACATCAAAATTTTAGAAATAAGGTTTTTCAATTAGAAGACAATTTTTCTAAGCGGGGTCGCCCCTCGGCAGTGTTTGGGAAGCGCTCCGAGTATATTTCTGCCATGAAAAGCTCTCAGTGAAAACTCATCTGCCTGCAGATGCCGTTCAGAGTCGGCATAAAACAAGTAGGTCCCGTCCGGCCAATTTGTAGAGAAAATCAAGAGGAGCACGACGCATATTAGAAGAGAAGCTCGGCCTTAGATCTCTTCGGAGGTTATCGCGCCTTACATTTATTTTGTTTACATATACAAATTTCTATTTTCTACATACTCGCGTCTCTGTTATGTGCATTTCCTAACATAGTGTAAAAAAAGTTAACTGTTTGGCCAATTTTCGTGTATTCACAAAAGATGTTTTGTTCTACTTATCGATTTAACCCTTGGTAGGTCACCCTGTGTTGGTGAAAACATAAGTGTCAAATGAATCTATCTGATAGGTAGCTATCCTCCAGATAAGATCTACCTTAGCTGGAGATGGTAAAAAGGCCCTTAATGACTACCTCCGAACTGGTGCTAATCGGATGAATATCGGGAGACTGAACCAATTATGAATGCTTTAAAAGTGTCTACACTGAACTTGCCTTTTGAACGCGTCGTTAACTAACTCAGTCGCAGGTGGTTTTGAAATAGTCGCAGCCTTTAATTAATTTATTTAAATATATAAACCTAGCTCGACCCTAAGCGCTACTGGTACAAGTGTGAGTACTAAATGTCACGCTCTTCATCCGATTTGTACCCGTTCAGCACCGTTCGTTTTTTCTGCTGGGTATTCATTTTTGTTCTTATTGATTTTTATAATTCAGTAACACACAATACTACTTTAGTTTCCGTAAAGTGCTTTGAAAACGCAATTATAAGCTACAAAATAAAATTATTTACCTTTAAGAGACACGTGTTGTTTAATTTATCCCATTCGTACACGTTTTTGCATATATTGATAATGAGCCAAGCAAGCAGAACATAAAAAGTTCTAAAAAGTAAAAAAAATCAATTTTCATATCATTTATCTATAAATATAAGCAGACCTGGCATACGTTGTTCTGTCTTAACTTTGATCTATCTACATAAGCTTTTATCTCAAAATCTTCCTCCCCATTTTCCTTGTCCTTTTATTCACTCGTCCCTCTGTTTTTCTCTTTCTATACGTCCCTTTCTCCTTCTCCGTATTTTCTTCTCTATCTTCGTCGAACTCCATATCTTTCTCAGTTTCTTTCTCCGTCATTCTTTTCTCTCTATAGTTCTTATTCTTCACCATCCCTTATTCCCAGCCCCAGTTCCAGTTACAGTCCCAGCCCCAGTCAAAGCCCAAGTCCCCGCCGGAGTCCCTGTCTTAGTCCCAGTCAGTCCCTGGTCCGCTCCCCGGAAAAAGTCTCGTAAATACTAATCCAGACAAAGGGCTGCTTAAATACCTAATTTCAGGCAAATCGAACCGTGAATAGAATTAGTTGGAATGGATCGTTCCCGGGTCCCCTTTCCAGGAAGGGATTTGATAGGAATCCTCTTGAGTTTGCGATGAAGCGACCCTGCAAATTTGATCAAAATCGGGGAATGATTTCGGAGTACATAGGATAGGATAGGATAGGTTAGGTGGTAGCTGCCCTGATAAGGATAGCTCACTTGGACAACACGAAGGTCCGTTGTGATACCACATACACCAAAAATAACGGTGACCTAGATCCAGCTACTTAGAGAATCGTTGGGTAGCAACGATAAAGCTCCGAATGATACCGATCTCAACTTTGGATATATCCTCGGGAGATCCAAGTGAGTCGCGACCGAAGTACTTTCGCCTAATTCTGGCAAAAGCTGGACAATCAAGCATAAAGTGATTTGGTGATTCCACCTCATCATCCTCCATACAGCTGCAGCAGGATGGAGTTTCCAGTATATTGAGACGTACCGCATGGATACCCATGGGACAGTGCCCTGTCAAAACCCCAATGACCATTGATAGGTGAGCCTTAGTGAACCCAATTATTTCAGCAGACCTCCTGCCATCCACTTTCGGCCAGAAAGATCTTGCTACCCTGCAAGACGTGGTATCCGCCCAACGTTTGCTGAGCTGATTCGAGGCCCAGCTATGGAGGAGCAATCCACAGGTGGCCAGCGGGATCCCGAAGTCCCTACAGCCATCTTCATCCGGTTCAGTTGTACCGATGCGGGCTAAGAGATCCGCTTGACAGTTACCCGGGATATCACTATGGCCCGGGACCCAGATAATCTTAATTGTAAAATAATTCGATGCAATCGCAAGCGAGGTCAGGCACTCCCAGACCACCCTCGATCGCACTGTAGTTGAGCTCAAGGCCTTGATAGCCGATTGGCTATCAGAGTAGATGTTAAATTCCCTAACCGTGGTAGCACTGGATAGCATTCCATCCACCGCATCCTTAATCGCAGCAATTTCCGCTTGGAATACACTGCAGTGATCAGCCAACTTAAACTTGCGGCTTAAATTTAGCTCTTGACAAAAGACCCCCCCACCAACCTTTCCATCCAGCTTTGACCCATCCGTGAACAAGTTAACCGGTCCCATGCCACAGATAATTCCTCTTCCCCAATCCTCTCTCTCTGGAATAACTGGGGTGAAGGTTGTATAGGGAGCTGTTATCGGCATACAGTAGTCCGTTCTGTCCGGGATGAAGTCGAAACTGGTAAGAAGGCTAGAGTGTCCGCGGTCAGAAAGTCTATATCCCATATCACGAAGCCTGACCAACGACCTTGCCGCGGCCGCCTTTCCCGCAATATCTACTGGGTATATGTTCAGCATGACGTTCAGTGCCAAGGTAGGCGTTGTTCTGAGAGCGCCACTGATACCGATCAGCGCCGTCCGTTGCACTGACACTAATATTTTGGAGGTGCTCGCCGTGTCCAGTGCTTTCCACCAGACCAGCACCCCATATAGCAGAATCGGTTTGACCACCATCTCATAAAGCCAGTGTACTATTCTTGGCGAGAGTCCCCATCTCTTTCCGATAGCTCCTCTGCAGCAGTACAAGGCAATGGCGGCCTTCCTGGCCCGATCTTCCACATTGGGTCTCCAGGACAGTTTCTTGTCCAAAACAATCCCCAAATATTTAACCCTATCAGAAAGTACCAACGGTACCCCTCCAATCGAGGGAGTTCTGAAATCGGGCACCTTATATCTTCTTGTGAAAAGGACCAATTCCGTTTTTCCCGGGTTGACCGCCAATCCACATGATTCAGCCCACCTAGCCACAGTATCCAGGTAGCCCTGAAGAACATCGCGCAGGGCGCCCAGAAATTTGCCTCTGACTAGGATAGCGAGGTCATCTGCATAGGCAACCATCCGACAACCATTGGCTTCCAGCTCCACAAGAAGCTCGTTGACTACCACAACCCAGAGGAGAGGAGATAGGACACCCCCCTGTGGCGTGCCCCTGCACACCTTCCTCTTAATTATGGCCCCTCCCCACTCCGCTGCGACAATTCTGCCGCATAGAAGTTTGCTAATAAATTCAACCAGAGCCGCCTCGACTCCTAAACCCACCAGAGCTCTTTCGATTGACCCCGGTAAGACATTGTTAAAAGCTCCCTCGATGTCTTGAAAGGCACCCAGAGCATACTCTTTGTGTTCTAGGGACCCCTCTATTTGCTTTACAATCGAATGGAGAGCCGTTTCCGTCGATCTGCCCTTGCAGTACGCATGTTGTGAAGCCGACAGTAACCCCCGAGGTATCCTTTCCCGTAGGTACAGGTCAATCAACCGCTCAAACGTCTTAAGAAGAAACGACGAGAGACTGATTGGCCTGAAATCCTTAGGTGATACATGAGAGCTTCTGCCGGCCTTCGGAATGAAAATAACTCTAACCGTGTGCCAAGACTTCGGGATATAGTTAAGCCTGAGGCAGTTAGTATATATGATGGCCAACTAGCGGCAGGAAATCCCCAAAGACCTTTGAAGCTGCGCAGGAATGATTCCATCCGGGCCCGGAGACTTATAGGGCTTGAACGACCCTATAGCCCAGGTTATCTGACTTTCCCGTATTGGAATGGCAGGCACTTCTGCATGGCCAACGACCGCCGACCATGCAGGCGAAGATCCCTGCGCAACTGGGACATCGGGAAAATGATTGTCCAGTAAAAGCCTTAGGGACTCCTCGCTACTCATCGACCAGTCCCCACCATCATCTCTCAGATACCCCAGAGGAGCGGGGTTCCTAGAGAGTATTTTTCTAAATCTCGCGGATTCATTGCAGCCTTCTACGTTTTCGCAGAAGCTTCGCCATGCATCTCGCTTGGCTATCCTTATTTCATATTTATAAATCCCCAGACTCACCTTATAGAGCTCCCAGTCCGAGGGTAATTTACTCCTCCTGGCTCTGTTGAAGAGCCGCCGACTGGACGCTCTTAGGTCGTCAAGAGAATCCGACCACCAGGGCGGCTTGCCCTTCCCCCTGTAAGTTTTCAATGGGCAGGACAGCTGAAAGGCGCTATTGCTTGCCGAGGCGAAGTTTTCCACCAGAACGTCTATCTCAGATTCGGACAGGCCCGAACTAATGATAGGCACTGCAGGCAGTAGCTCTCCCAGCTTCCTACAATACAAGTCCCAGTTAGTACTTTTAGGGTTCCTAAAAGATATTTTACCGGGACGTTCTTCGTTCACTGAGAACTGAATATATCGGTGATCAGAGAAGGAGTGCTCGTTGAGAACCCTCCATCCAGATATCCGACCTTCCAGTTCTCTACTAACCAGGGTGAGGTCCAGGACCTCCTCCCTTAACGCAGTAATAAAAGTCGGGTCATTCCCCCTATTACATATACAAAGTCCCTCATCTACAATAAAAGTAAATAAAGACTCACCTCTAGTGTTGGTATCCGAGCTTCCCCAAATGCTATGATGGGCATTTGCATCGGCACCGATGATCACGCCAACACCTCTCCGCCTTGCTTCAGCGGTGATTTCACCCAGTATCGCAGGTGGTGGTCCCACTACGTCCCCGTGGGGCATGTGCGCTGAGACCACCCACATTTCATTACTTCCTCGCTCGAGGCAGACCATGGTTACGTCAGCATTGCTGAAATTAGAGAGAATAAAAGCTTTAATCTCTTTTTTAACAAGCACACAGGATCTAGGCCTACTTGCCTCCCCATGCACCAAGGTGTTGAATTTTCCAGTCCTTAATCCAGAAATCTTACTGCCGTTACTACTCAGCCACGGCTCCTGGACAAGGACTATATCCACTCCGCCTTTTTCAAGGCAGAGCAACAAATTTGCGGAAGCCGCCTTAGAGTGCTGAAGATTGATTTGACGGATTTCCATCAAAAGCGCTCTTCTTCCGCACCCCATCCTTGGCGGATTCGTATTAGTATTGTCCATTCTAAAAAAGTCCCCCCTCAAGGCCGCTATCCGGAGCCGATTGTGTAGTCGCCCTTTAACGATCTCGTGGTTATCTATGCTACGCAGGGAGGCCACGCGAGGGTTGACGCATTACCTTATGAGTAATGCGTTCAGAGCCAGACCGGACGCGAAGCGGGAAAATCTTCAACCGCACCTACACCACCAACTTAACGGCGACGGAGCCGGAACGTACCTTGAGGCCCGCCACGGTTTTAACGGGACGTGGGCAGGTGCAGCATTAGCCTACCAGCCATTTTGGTAGGGTTTCACCCCGACCTACTAAAGTGGCAGAATACCGCACCTACCAGCCCAATGTCATCAAGTCAAAATGTGATGTGAAATCAAAGTCCTAAAACAGTCCAGTTCGTCACCGTTGTACATAAGTTGTATGCAAACATACATCCTTCTTTATAAGTATATTTAACCTCTAACCATTTATGTTGCGGGAACCGAACATTTTGCAAATTTCCCCACCACTATAATATATACCTTCAAATTATATCGAAAATGTCAATCTCATGTAGCTTAGCTTTGAAATGCAGAAAACCGTTTTAAAATCGGAGCACTCTGTGTGAAGTGATGGGCCTACAATGACATTAGCGACTTTATTTTAAAAGATTTATATATGGATATAGATATATCATAAATTAAAGTCGGAGAGATGTAATCTGATACAATACTAAACGTATTGGATTGTAACTTGCTTTAAAAAAATCTTAAATGTAGCTCTATGAAATAGCTACATAAAAGAAAAATGAGCCTTACAATTTTTTACCCTACGTACAACATTGCTGCAAACGAACGCACTACAGCACTTAGTGACTAGAAGTATGATTGTGTGATTCGTAAATCAACAACCCTACGTTCTGTTAAAGTAAGTGCACGCTAACTAATAAAATGAAAAAGAAACTACGTATTTGGGCTATCCCATATGTAAAGTGAATTTTCTGAAAGTCAAGCCATGACGAAATCAATGAAGTGAAGGCAGTGTCAAGTTTAAGTCAGTTCGCTTTTCCACTATGCAACTGAATTTGGCAAATACTGTAATGCTTGACCAAGTCAACAAAAACGGTTTATATACAATGTCAAATGGTGTGCCGTCGATTTTGACTACAAAGTGACAACTAAGTTGACCAATAAATGAAAACAACAATTGCCCATTTGCCATTAAAATTTCATTTGCTAACATGTTGGCATTTTATTTTCGTTTGCCGACTGGTGTCCCATCATCATATAATGACACAGCGTGTAAAACAACGGAAAATAACGAAATAGATTGTGAAATAAATGAACACAAAATTTTAGCATGGATTTTGACCATGAAGTTCTTTATCGACTTTGAGTTAGTAATGTTCAGAATTAAACGGCTTTGACCCCAACTGACCACAGGGTCAGTCAGGGTCAGTCAAGCTGCAGTTTTGATGTCAGTCATTTTGACCTAATAAAAACAAGCATTAGATATGTTTGTTTTGATTTGTTTTTCAATGCTTTTTATTGTTTTTGTTTTGTTTTCATTTCAATTTTCAGGAAATTTTCAGCGAATTTAACACGGAAAACATTTTTATTTGATAAAAAATAATACTTTTCTTATTTTATTTAATTAGGTTGGGTCGATTTGTATGGACGAAAGTTAACCGATATCGCGCCATCGATCTTTCGATAGGATTTGTGTTCAGGAAAAAAAGTTCCACTACACATACCCTGCGAAATTTCATTTTTTGACTTTTTTCGACTTTGATTTTTAAGGTTTTTTTCATGACCTACTAAAAAAAATTTCATATGTATAACCTTTACGAACCAAAAATGTAATTTCGCAGGCGTGGTGGAACTTTTTTTCCTTAGCCCAAGTCCTATCGAAAAATCGATGGCGCGATATCGGTTAATAAATCGACCCAGTCTAATGCATAGGCACTATTGCAATGACAAGACGCAAATCCCATTTGTGGATCAGCGACGAAATAATGAAAGTTTGCGGGTTACACATACGAATGTGCGTTGTCAGCGAAGGTGCAATAAAAAAAATATAATGCAGTTCCTTATGAGTGAAGTGAAGTTTAAAGATCTATTTGGGTATCTATCATTGAGTTGTGTAACATCTAAAGAAGACTGTGAAGGGATGGGAATTCCCGGCTCTCAATGTCTTAGTATCTAGGGCTTACATTTAAACATGAAAGGGATCAGTGCAAGGATACAAACAAATTAAAGAATGTTCCAAAACCCTTTCAACTTTAGTCACTGACCGCAGAACGATTTTTATACTCAGTTGAGCAGAGCTCACAGAGTATATTAAGTTTGATTGGATAACGGTTGGTTGTACATATATAAAGGAATCGAGATAGATATAGACTTCCATATATCAAAATAATCAGGATCGAAAAAAAATTTGATTGAGCCATGTCCGTCCGTCCGTCCGTCCGTTAACACGATAACTTGAGTAAATTTTGAGGTATCTTGATGAAATTTGGTATGTAGGTTCCAGAGCACTCATCTCAGATCGCTATTTAAAATGAACGATATCGGACTATAACCACGCCCACTTTTTCGATATCGAAAATTTCGAAAAACCGAAAAAATGCGATAATTCATTGCCAAAGGTGGTTAAAGCGATGAAACTTGGTAGATGGGTTGACGTTATGGCGCAGAATAGAAAATTAGTAAGATTTTGGACAATGGGCGTGGCACCGCCCACTTTTACAAGAAGGTAATTTAAAAGTTTTGCAAGCTGTAATTTGGCAGTCGTTGAAGATATCATGATGAAATTTGGCAGGAACGTTACTACTATTACTATATATGTGCTAAATAAAAATTAGTAAAATTGGATGAAGAACACGCCCACTTTTTAAAAAAAATTTTTTTTAATTCAAATTTTAACAAAAAATTTAATATCTTTACTGTATATAAGTAAATTAAGTCAAAGTTCAACTCCAGTAATGATATGATGCAACAAAATACAAAAATAAAAGAAATTTTCAAAATGGGCGTGGCTCCGCCCATTTTCATTTAGTTTGTCTAGAATACTTTTAATGCCATAAGTCGAACACAAATTTACCAATCCTTCTCAAATTTGGTAGAAGCATAGATTCTGTGACGGTAACTGTTCT
This sequence comes from Eurosta solidaginis, assembly GCF_040869045.1. Taxonomy (NCBI): domain Eukaryota; kingdom Metazoa; phylum Arthropoda; class Insecta; order Diptera; family Tephritidae; genus Eurosta; species Eurosta solidaginis. Next base: position 27,939,855 of record NC_090319.1, on the reverse strand, counting down.
CTGTGAAAATGGGCGAAATCGGTGGAAGCCACGCCCAGTTTTTATACACAGTCCACCGTCTGTCCTTCCGCTCGGCCGTTAACACAATAACTTGAGCAAAAACTGATATATCTTTACTAAACTTAGCCCACACACTTATCGGAACTCACTTTATCTTGGTATAAAAAATGGCCGAAATCCGACCATAACCACGCCCACTTTATCGATATCGAAAATTACGAAAAATGAAGAAAATGCCATAATTCTATACCAACTACGAAAAAAGGGATGAAACATGGTAACTGGATTGGTTTATTGACGCAAAATATAACTTTGGAAAAAACTTTGTAAAATGGGTGTGACACCTACCATATTAAGTAGAAGAAAATGAAAAAGTTCTACAAGGCGAAATCAACAGCCCTTGGAATCTTGGCAGGAATACTGTTAGTGGTATTGCATATATAAATAAATTAGCAGTACCCGACAGATGATTTTCTGGATCACCAGGTCCACATTTTGGTCGATATCGCGAGAACGCCTTCACATATACATCTAAGGGCCAGTCGCTTTTAAAACCCTCACTAATACTTTTAGTTTGATATCCATATCGTACAAATACATTCTAGAGTCACCCTGGCCCACCCTAATGGCGATATCTCGAAAAGGCGTCCACCTATAGACCTAATGCCCACTCCCTCTTAAAATGCTCAGTAACATCTTTCGTTTGATACCCATATCGTACAAACATTCTAGAGTCACCCCTGGCCCATCCTAATGGCGATATCTCGAAAAGGTGTCCACCTATAGACCTAATGTCCACTCCCTCTTAAAATGCTCAGTAACACCTTTCGTTTGATACCCATATCGTACAAACATTCTAGAGTCACCCCTGGCCCACCCTAATGGCGATATCTCGAAAAGGCGTCCACCTATAGACCTAATGCCCACTCCCTCTTAAAATGCTCAGTAACACCTTTCGTTTGATACCCATATCGTACAAACATTCTAGAGTCACCCCTGGCCCACCATAATGGCGATATCTCGAAAAGGCGTCCACCTATAGACCTAATGCCCACTCCCTCTTAAAATGCTCAGTAACACCTTTCGTTTGATACCCATATCGTACAAACATTCTAGAGTCACCCTTGGTCCACCTTTATGGCGATATCTCGAAAATTCGTCCACCTATAGAACTAAGGATTACTCCCTTTTAAAATACTCATGACCACCTTTCATTTGATACCCATATCGTACAAACACATTCTAGAGTCACCTTGGCCCACCCTAATGGCGATATCTCGAAAAGGCGTCCACCTATAGACCTAATGCCCACTCCCTCTTAAAATGCTCAGTAACACCTTTCGTTTGATACCCATATCGTACAAACATTCTAGAGTCACCCCTGGCCCACCCTAATGGCGATATCTCGAAAAGGCGTCCACCTATAGACCTAATGTCCACTCCCTCTTAAAATGCTCAGTAACACCTTTCGTTTGATACCCATATCGTACAAACATTCTAGAGTCACCCCTGGCCCACCCTAATGGCGATATCTCGAAAAGGCGTCCACCTATAGACCTAATGCCCACTCCCTCTTAAAATGCTCAGTAACACCTTTCGTTTGATACCCATATCGTACAATCATTCTAGAGTCACCCCTGGCCCACCCTAAAGGCGATATCTCGAAAAGGCGTCCACCTATAGACCTAATGCCCACTCCCTCTTAAAATGCTCAGTAACACCTTTCGTTTGATACCCATATCGTACAAACATTCTAGAGTCACCCCTGGCCCACCCTAATAGCGATATCTCGAAAAGGCGTCCACCTATAGACCTAATGCCCACTCCCTCTTAAAATGCTCAGTAACACCTTTCGTTTGATACCCATATCGTACAAACATTCTAGAGTCACCCTTGGTCCACCTTTATGGCGATATCTCGAAAAGGCGTCCACCTATAGAACTAAGGATTACTCCCTTTTAAAATACTCATTACCACCTTTCATTTGATACCCACATCGTACAAAAACATTCTAGAGTCACCCCTGGCCCACCCTAATGGCGTTATCTCGAAAAGGCGTCCACCTATAGACCTAATGCCCACTCCCTCTTAAAATGCTCAGTAACACCTTTCGTTTGATACCCATATCGTACAAACACATTCTAGAGTCACCCCTGGCCCACCCTAATGACGATATCTCGAAAAGGCGTCCACCTATAGACCTCATGCCCACTCCCTCTTAAAATGCTCAGTAACACCTTTCGTTTGATACCCATATCGTACAAATATTCTAGAGTCACCCTTGGTCCACCTTTATGGCGATATCTCGAAAAGGCGTCCACCTATAGAACTAAGGATTACTCCCTTTTAAAATACTCATTACCATCTTTCATTTGATACCCATATCATACAAACACATTCTAGAGTCACCCCTGGCCCACCCTAATGGCGACATTTCGAAAAGGCGTCCACCTATAGACCTAATGCCCACTCCCTCTTAAAATGCTCAGTAACACCTTTCATTTGATTCCCTTATCGTACAACTATAGACACCCCTGGTCCACCTTTATGGCGATATCTCGAAACGGCGTCCGCCTATGGAACTAAGGATCACTGCTTTTCAAAATACTCATTAACAGCTTTCATTTGATACCCATATCGTACAAACATATTCTAGAGTCACCCCTGGTCCACCTTTATGGCGATTTCTCGAAAAGGCGTGCACCTATAGAACTAAAGCCCATTCCCTTTTAAAATAATCATTATCACCTTTCATTTGATACCCATATCGTAACACATTCTAGAGTCAGCCCTGGTCCACCTTTATGGCGATATCCCTAAATGGCGTCCATCCATAGAACTATGGCCTACTCTCTCTTAAAATACTCTTTAATACCTTCCATTTGATACACATGTCATACAACCACATTCCAGGGTTACCCTAGGTTCATTTTCCTACATGATGATTTTCCTTATTTTGTCTCCATAGCTCTCAACTGAGTATGTAATGTTCGGTTACACCCGAACTTAGCCTTCCTTACTTGTTTGCTATGGGTTCATTGGGAAACAATTATTATTATTTTTCTAGTTTTTGCCATTTGTTTATACAAAGCAAACAAAGCACATTAATTAAGGTTTCAATTATGATGTTTGACAATCAATCACCTATTTATTTGAACAAAAAAAAAAATTGTTTTTAAGATATTTTTCACCTGTTCAAAAGTAAACAAAGAAGTATTTCTTGAAAAATAAATAAAGCGGCATTTAACCTGCAGAAATTCTCATCTACTCCCAACATCAAATCCTTTGCAAATGACTAAATCCACGTTATAACAATCTATAGCTTGGTTTTCGCTTGGACAATTTTGGTCAAATCAATAAAAACGACTTGTCATACAACGTCAAAAGCGATAATTACATAGCTTGCTGATTATCGGCAAATTCTCTTTTAGAGATGCTTATCATATTTACGCACGGCGACTCTTTTTAAGCAACAGTCTGACATTTCATTTCATCTCATTCTAAAAAGTTGTTTTATTTATTTAAAATTTGAAAAATTGTTGTGAATCATTGGAAATACCTATCAATTAAAACCAAGGCGAGTTCAGTACCAGATGTTGTTATCTCAACAGCTGGTTGCTTCTTCATGATTATTTGCCATGCAACAATATGTTAGTTAATCGAAATCAATGAAAATTTTGTTTTGACGTTCTGATTGTTTGAATTCGCTTTGCCATCACCTTTTATGGAATCGCCTTGATTAAAACTTTAAAAATTTGTGTTTCAAATCAAAATAAAATTCTTCAATAAAATCAGTTTAAACAAGTAAGAAAGTCTAAGTTCGGGTGAAACCGAACTTTACATACCCAGCTGTACACTTGAAATGCTGTTGTTGTTTGTTTTGTGTGCTTAATAGTGTTACAAGGCTGCAAAATAATACATATACTATAGTTCTATTCTAAACTAATTTTTCTTCGAGTTATGGCTCCCGAAACATAGCAAATTGCTTAGTCATAAAAGGCGCGGTGCCACGCCCATTCTTTAAATTTGAAGTTTTTCCTATTTATTGTTATAAAACCTCTTCGGAAATGAAATACCATTGATATAAAGCTCTTTTCTACAAAGATATAGCTTATATTATTCGTCCACGATCTCTTACATAAAAGTGGGCGTGGTCCTTAAACGATTTCGTAAATTTTTCTTTAAAGCATTCCTTATAGTAACGCCAGCCTCTTTGCCGAATTTTGTTACGATAGGTTTAACGATTTTTGATTTATGATTAATAATATTTGTAAAATTGATTCTATCATATTTTAAAAAAATTTTTCAAATTTTTATCAAGAGTCTCAATATCAGTCCACACGTCAAATTTCAACATTCTTAAGGCTCCATTACTGATACTTAGCATAGACTTGACTTGGCTTGCGAACTGTCACTTACAGTTCTGTTAAATGAACATTGCATGTTACTGATTACTCAAAACTTAACTTGACTTAGAAGTCTGTTGAATTTTGATTTTCTATGTAAGTTCTAAGTGACGTTTACATTTTGAGATGCCATTTGTTTGATTCCATTTCATTTTGACATTTTGTCATACAAATTGACATTTATTTAAAAATAAATTTCAGCGCTGATTATGATGCCAGATTTTATGCGCCAAGTGGAGAATAATCTTGGCTAAGTTGCCAAGTTTACGCCAAGTCAAGTCAAGTCTATACTAAGTATCAGTAATGGGGGCTTAAGTGTATTATTTACTAAATAATCAGGTTTTTGTGTTTTCCGAAATGTTATATAGTAAGCTGGGTCGATTTGTTAACCTATATCGCGCCATCGATTTTTCGATAGGTTTTGAGCTCAGGAAAAAAAGTTCTACTACGCATACCCAAAAAAACATATATGTAATACTCCTATGTTGCTAATAGAAAATGCTCACAATGTGTTTTGAATTCGAAATCAAAACAAGACAGCCTATAAAATTTTTGTGTTTTAGCAGCATAAGTGTGACAAGAAAAAATTTTAATTTAGGTACATTCGATTATTCAATATAAAAACAAAAACCTTTAAAAAGCAATACATAATATTATATCGGCACTCTGATGTTTGGGAATGTACCTAGCCTTTTGTAGCAATATAGGAGTATTACATATATGCAAACAAATAATTTTCGAGTCGCAAAATTTGCGTTTTTAACACGCTTTTATTAGCTTGGCCTGTATCTATGTAACGGAATCTTTGAGCTTAATTTTCACCGGTTTATAGAAGTCTGATTAATTTGAAACTTTGCGTACGTAACAAGGACCGATGACAATGCATTAATGTGATGGTGTGGTGACATAAGGTCAACGGCCAGAAGGTCAATTGGCCTTATTACCACTTTGAATGGCCATAAGTTTGATTGAAACTTTGCACACGTATCAAGGCTCGATGACAATGCAATAATGTGATGGTGGGGTCACATAAGGTTAACGGACATAAGGTCAATTGAACTTATGACCACCCCAAATGGCCATAGATTTGAAACCTTGTACATAATGCGAAAAACGCATTCCTTTATTAATGCTAGAAGTGGATGCATGGCACATCTACGAAAGAGCATACTGGATTGGCCAATTTTAGTGTATTCACAAAAGATGTTTTTATTTATTTATTTATTTATTTATTTGTTAGTCTACAAATTTTACAAATAATCAGACTAAATATGAATGAATGAATGAATATAAATACGAATTACAGTGTGAAATTAACAAGCATACATAATGAGCAAAATTATATTATAAAATATGTATATATATATATATATATATATTATTGAATCAGTTGTCGGGATGGACTGTGATGCCGAGTAACGGAATTGATTATCAGTGCTGTCGGAATGGACGTGATTTCGAGCAGCTGATGTATATTTAACACACAATAGTAGGGCTGCGATATGTGGGAGGTTGGAAAGGACGAGATTCCAAGCCACCCGCCCAAACTAACTATTGATTATTAGTGATGTCGGAATGGACGTGATTTCGAGCAGCTGATGTATATTTAACACACAATGAGTAGGGCTGCGATGTGTGGGAGGTTGGAAAGGGCGTTGTTTAAGCCGCCTCCAACAATATTCAGACGGCGGCGAAAATCCTATGCGCAGCCGTGCGCGGCAAGTGGAAAGGCGCCAACACGCATTCACTACAATCGTCATCCACAATAATTGCAACGAACCAGTCAAGAATTATTACTCGGCAATCGCGGACGCGCTCCCTTTATATAAATTTTTTCTAATACTTTGAATTTTTGAATATTTAAATCAGAAGCTGAAGTTGTTAACGCGTTAATTGCTTAATTATTAAATTATAAATAAAAGTGAATTTATAACGTTTTTAAAGAAAAACTATAAACCTTTTTAATTGGAAGTGTTAAGTGCAGCGAAGAAAGACCAGACGTGATTCCAAGCCACCCGCCCAAAGTAACTGGAGAAGATTTAGTTTAACATGTGATTTTGAAACATGTGAGTTCAAGGCAGTGAGTATATATTTTTTTATACTGTAAAGTGTGTCGCAAGTATCAATTTTATTGCAGTGATTATTGAAATCTTGACACAGACAACGAAGAGGTTCATGCATTTGAAAATTCGATCTACATGTATTTAAATATAGCGGTTGGAAATACCGAGAGGACCTAATAGGGACATTAAACATCACCTCGCCAAGCAGAAATGGACTGTTTATCATCCGCCTTAATAGTTTTACCATAAATAAAAAATTTCCCAATCATAGATTCAACCCTTGGTTGGTCACCCTGTGTACGTGAAAACATAAGTGTCAAATTAATCTATCTGGTAGGTAGGTATCCTCCAGATAAGATCCACCTTAGCTGGAGATGCTAAAACGGCCCTTAATGACTACCTTCAAACTGGTGCTAATCGGATGCATATCAGGAGAGTAGGTAGCCACACTTGTATCAACAATGCTGAAGTCTGACCAATACGGATTTAAATTAATTAATAAAAGTTTACGAGTATTTCAGAACCACCTAAGACACCAATTAGGAACGCTTTAAAAACGCGTCTTTAACTGATTCAGTGGCAGGTGGTTTTGAAATAGTCTCAGGCTTTGATTAGTTTATTTAAATATATATACCTAGCTCGGACCTAAGCGCTATTGGTACACGTGTGAATACTAAATGTCCCGCTCTTCATTTTCTGCTAGGTATTCATTTTTGTTCTAAAACTTATGATTTTTATGATTCAATAGCACACAATTTTTAGTTTGGTTTTCTTAAAGTGCTATGAAAAGGCAATTATAAGCTTCAAAAATAAATTATTTACCTTTAAGAGACATGTGTTGTTTAATTTATCACATTCTTAATCTTTTTTGCATATATTGAAAATGAGCCCAGTAAGCAGAATATAAAAAGTTCCAAAAAGTGAAAAAATTAATTTTTATCTCTTTTATCTATAAATATAAGCAGACCCGGCAGACCTTGTTCTGCCCTAACTTTGATCTATCTACTCAAGTTTTAAGAAGTTTTTATCTCTAACTCTCCCTCCTCCTTTTTCGTAACCTTTTATTGACTCCTCCCTCTGCCCTTCTGTTTCTTCTCCGTCCTTTTTGCTCTATCTGCGTCCAGCTTCATCTCTTTCTCAGTGTCTTTCTTCGTCACTCTTTTCTCTATCTAGTCCCTTTCTTTCTCCATCCCTTATTCCTAGTCCTAGTTCCAGTTACAGTCCCAGCCCAAAAGTCCCAGCCCCAGTCAAAGCCCAAGTCCCAGTCGGAGTGCTTCTTCTACTCTCAGTCAGTCCCTCGTCCGTTTTCCGGAAAATATTCTTGTAAATAGTAATCTAGGGTAAGAGATACCTAAATACCCAATTTCAGGCAAATCAAACCGTGACTAGAATTTGTTCGAATAAATCTTTCCCGGGTCCCCTTTCTAGAAGCGATTTGATAGCGACGCTAAATAAGTGCTGTAGTAACAAGAAGTATGATTGTATGATTCGTAAATCAACAACCCTATGTTCTGCTAAAGTAAGTGCACGCTAACTAATAAAATGAAAAAGAAAATACGGATTTGGGATATCCCATATGTAAAGTGATTTTTTAAAAGGCAAGCCATGATGAAATCAATGAAGTGAATGCAGTGACAAGTTTAAGTGAGTTCGCTTTTCCCACATGCAACTGAATTTGGCAAATACTGTAATGTCAAGCAAAAACTGTTTTTATTTAATAATTTGGGAAAAATTTAAACAACGTGACATCAGTACGGACAAGGCGACAGCTGTTTCGATTATACCTTGTAAATCTCTTCAAAGCCTTTTCTCCCGAGAGTGGGAGTCGAACCCGCACTCCTATGATAGTTGAAATGGTTAGAAACGCATTCAGCTACGTCATGCCTTAGTTGTTGTAAAATTTTTCCCAATTGCCTTTTTTTCGCATATATTATCTTCCACACATTCCATACGTCGTATGTAGTTATGTGTTGAAGTTATGCATGTTTGTAAGGCGGTTTCATAGAAACTTGGTTTTATTGCTGTTTTTGTTCTGTTTATAGAACTACAACGAACTAACCAAATGTTGTCTCTTTTATATGAATTAATTGGGGATTGCCAGTATTGCTTTAAATGTATGAACATTTATTTCAAGCAATTTTTAATTTTATAATTTATTTAATAATTTGGGAAAAATTTAAACAACGTGACATCAGGACGGACAAGGCGACAGCTGTTTCGATTATACCTTATAAATCTCTTCAAAGCCTTTTCTCCCGGGAGTGGGAGTCGAACCCGCACTCCTACGATAGTTGAAATGGTTAGAAACGCATTTAGCTACGTCATGCCTTAAGCCCCCATTACTGATACTTAGCATAGACTTGACTTGACTTGGCGTAAACTTGGCAACTTAGCCACGATTATACTCCACTTGGCGCATAAAATCTGGCATCATAATCAGCGTTGAAATTTATTTTTAAATAAATGTCAATTTGTACGACAAAATGTCAAAATGAAATGGAAACAAACAAATGGCATCTCAAAATGTAAACGTCACTTAGAACTTACATAGAAAATCAAAATTCAACAGACTTCTAAGTCAAGTTAAGTTTTGAGTAATCAGTAACATGCAATGTTCATTTAACAGAACTGTATGTGACAGTTCGCAAGCCAAGTCAAGTCTGTGCTAAGTATCAGTAATGGAGCCTTTAGTTGTTGTAAAGTTTTTCCCAATTGCCTTTTTTCGCATATATTATCTTCCACACATTCCATACGTCGTATGTAGTTATGTGTTGAAGTTATGCATGTTTGTAAGGTGGTTTCATAGAAACTTGGTTTTATTGCTGTTTTTGTTCTGTTTATAGAACTACAACGAACTAACCAAATGTTGTCTCTTTTATATGAATTAATCGGGGATTGCCCGTATTGCTTTAAATATATGAACATTTATTTCAAGCAATTCTTCATTTTATAATTTATTTAATAATTTGGGAAAAATTTAAACAACGTGACATCAGGACGGATAAGGCGACAGCTGTTTCGATTATACCTTGTAAATCTCTTCAAAGCCTTTTCTCCCGGGAGTGGGAGTCGAACCCGCACTCCTGCGATAGATGAAATGGTTAGAAACGCATTCAGCTACGTCATGCCTTAGTTGTTGCAAAGTTTTTCCCAATTGCCTTTTTTTCGCATATATTATCTTCCACACATTCCATACGTCGTATGTAGTTATGTGTTGAAGTTATGCTTGTTTGTAAGGCGGTTTCATAGAAACTTAGTTTTATTGCTGTTTTTGTTCTGTTTATAGAACTACAACGAACTAACCAAATGTTGTCTCTTTTATATGAATTACTCGGGGATTGCCCGTATTGCTTTAAATGTATGAACATTTATTTCAAGCAATTTTTAATTTTATAATTTATTTAATAATTTGGGAAAAATTTAAACAACGTGACATCAACGCGACAGCTGTTTCCATACGTCGTATGTAGTTATGTGTTGAAGTTATGCTTGTTTGTAAGGCGGTTTCATAGAAACTTAGTTTTATTGCTGTTTTTGTTCTGTTTATAGAACTACAACGAACTAACCAAATGTTGTCTCTTTTATATGAATTACTCGGGGATTGCCCGTATTGCTTTAAATGTATGAACATTTATTTCAAGCAATTTTTAATTTTATAATTTATTTAATAATTTGGGAAAAATTTAAACAACGTGACATCAACGCGACAGCTGTTTCGATTATACCTTGTAAATCTCTTCAAAGCCTTTTCTCCCGAGAGTGGGAGTCGAACCCGCACTCCTACGATAGTTGAAATGATTAGAAACGCATTCAGCTACGTCATGCCTTAGTTGTAAAGTTTTTCCCAATTGCCTTTTTTTCGCATATATTATCTTCCACACATTCCATACGTCGTATGAAGTTATGTGTTTAAGTTATGCATGTTTGTAAGGCGGTTTCATAGAAACTTGGTTTTATTGCTGTTTTTGTTCTGTTTATAGAACTACAACGAACTAACCAAATGTTGCCTCTTTTATATGAATTAATCGGGGATTGCCCGTATTGCTTTAAATGTATGAACATTTATTTCAAGCAATTTTTAATTTTATAATTTATTTAATAATTTGGGAAAAATTTAAACAACGTGACATCAGGACGGACAAGGCGACAGCTGTTTCGATTATACCTTGTAAATCTCTTCAAAGCCTTTTCTCCCGGGAGTGGGAGTCGAACCCGCACTCCTACGATAGTTGAAATGGTTAGAAACGCATTCAGCTACGTCATGCCTTAGTTGTTGTAAAGTTTTTCCCAATTGCCTTTTTTTCGCATATATTATCTTCCACACATTCCATACGTCGTATGAAGTTATGTGTTTAAGTTAGGCATGTTTGTAAGGCGGTTTCATAGAAACTTTGTTTTATTGCTGTTTTTGTTCTGTTTATAGAACTACAACGAACTAACCAAATGTTGTCTCTTTTATATGAATTAATCGGGGATTGTCCGTATTGCTTTAAATATATGAACATTTATTTCAAGCAAATTTTAGTTTTATAATTTATTTAATAATTTGGGAAAAATTTAAACAACGTGACATCAGGACGGACAAGGCGACAGTTGTTTCGATTATACCTTGTAAATCTCTTCAAAGCCTTTTCTCCCGGGAGGGGGAGTCGAATCCGCACTCCTACGATAGTTGAAATGGTTAGAAATTATAAAATTAAAAATTGCTTGAAATAAATGTTCATACATTTAAAGCAATACGGGCAATCCCCGATTAATTCATATAAAAGAGACAACATTTGTTAGTTCGTTGTAGTTCTATAAACAGAACAAAAACAGCAATAAAACCATGTTTCTATGAAACCGCCTTACCAACATGCATAACTTCAACACATAACTACATACGACGTATGGAATGTGTGGATGATAATATATGCGAAAAATAGGCAATTGGGAAAAACTTTACAACAACTAAGGCATGACGTAGCTGAATGCGTTTCTAACCATTTCAACTATCGTAGGAGTGCGGGTTCGACTCCCACTCCCGGGAGAAAAGGCTTTGAAGAGATTTACAAAGTATAATCGAAACAGCTGTCGCCTTGTCCGTCCTGATGTCACGTTGTTTAAATTTTTCCCAAATTATTAAATAAATTATAAAATTAAAAGTTGCTTGAAATAAATGTTCATACATTTAAAGCAATACGGGCAATCCCCGATTAACTCCTATAAAAAAACTGTTTTTTATACAACGTCAAATGGTGTGCCGTCGATTTTGACTACAAAGTGACGACTAAGTTTAACAATAAATGAAAACGACAATTGCCCATTTACCATTAAAATTTCATTTGCTAACATGTTGGCATTTTGTTTTCGTTTGCCGACTGGCGTCCCATCATCATATAATGACACAGCATGTAAAACAACGGAAAATAATGAAATATATTGTGAAATAAATGAACACAAAATTTTAGCATGGATTTTGACCATGAACTTCTTTATCGACTTTGAGTTAGTAATGTGTCAGAATGAAACGGCTTTGACCCCAACTGATCACAGGGTCAGTCAAGCTGCAGTTTTGATGTCAGTCATTTTGACCTAATAAAAACAAGCATTAGATATGTTTGTTTTGATTTGTTTTTCAATGCTTTTTATTGTTTTTGTTTTGTTTTCATTTCAATTTTCAGGAAATTTTCAGCGAATTTAACACGGAAAACATTTTTATTTGATAAAAAATAATACTTTTCTTATTTTATTTAATTAGGTTGGGTCGATTTGTATGGACGAAAGTTAACCGATATCGCGCCATCGATCTTTCGATAGGATTTGTTCTCAGGAAAAAGTTCCACTACACATACCCAAAAAAATAATTTTCGACCCTGCGAAATTTCATTTTTTGACTTTTTTTCGACTTTGATTTTTAAGGGTTTTTTCTAACTAAACTTACTAAAAAAAATTTCATATGTATAACCTTTCCGGCCCAAAAATATAATTTCTCAGGCGTGGTGGAACTTGTTTTCCTTAGCCCAAGTCCTATCGAAAAATCGATGGCGCGATATCGGTTAATAAATCGACCCAGTCTAATGCATAGGCACTATTGCAATGACAAGACGCAAATCCCATTTGTGGATCAGCGATGAAATAATGAAAGTTTCCGGGTTACACATGCGAATGTGCGTTGTCAGCGAAGGTGCAATAAAAAAACGATAATGCAGTTCCTTATGAGTGAAGTGAAGTTTAAAGATCTATTTGGGTATCTATTATTGAGTTGTGTAACAGCTAAAGAAGGCTGTGAAGGCATGGGAATTCCCGGTTCTCAATGCCTTAGTATCTAGGGCTTACGTTTGTTTAGTTAATGTACCTAATTCATTCGTACAGTAAAGGATTTAGTTATACACATGAAAGGGATCAGTGCAAGGATACAAAAAATTAAAGAATATTCCAAAACCCTTTCAACTTTACTCACTGACCTTAAAACGTTCTTTTGCCATGGGTTCATTGGGAAATATTTTGTTATTTTTAAGGTATTATTTTTCTAGTTTTTGCCATTTGTTTATACAAAGCAAACAAAGCACATTAATTAAGGTTTCACTTATGAGGTTTGACAATTAATCACCTATTTATTTGAACAAAAAAAAATTGTTTTTAAAATATTTTTCACCTGTTCAAAAGTAAACAAAGAAGTATTTCTTGAAAAATAAATAAAGTGGCATTTAACCTGCAGAAATTCTCATCTATTCCCAACATCAAATCCTTTGCAAATGACTAAATCCACGTTATAACAATCTATAGCTTGGTTTTCGCTTGGACAATTATGGTCAAATCAATAAAAACGACTTGTCATACAACGTCAAAAGCGATAATTACATTGCTTGCTGATTATCGGCACATTCTCATTTACAGATGCTTATCATATTTACGCACGGCGACTCTTTTTAAGCAACAGTCTGACATTTCATTTCATCTCATTCTAAAAAGTTGTTTTATTTATTTAAAATTTGGAAAATTGTTGTGAATCATTGGAAATACCTATCAATTAAAACCAAGGCGAATTCAGTACCAGATGTTGTTATCCCAACAGCTGGTTGTTTCTTCATGATTATTTTCCATGCAACGCCTTGTACAACAATATGTCAGTTAATCGAAATCAATGAAAATTTTGTTTTGACTTGACGTTCTTCTGCGCGGCTAATTGTTTGAATTCGCTTTGCCATCACCTTGTATGGAATCTCCTTGATTAAAACTTTAAAAATATGTGTTTCAAATCAAAATAACTTTCTTCAATAACAAGTAAGGAAGGTTAAGTTAGGGTGTAACCGAACATTACATACTCAGCTGTGAGCTTTGGAGACAAAATAAGGGAAAATCACCATTTAGCAAAATGAACCTGGGGTAACCCTGGAATGTGTTTGTATGACATGGGTTTCAAATGGAAATTATTAAAGAGTTTTTTTTAAAGGGGAGTGCGCCATAGTTCTATAGGTGGACGCAATTTCAGGAATGTGTGTTGTACGATATGTGTATCAAATTAAAGGTATTAATGAGGGTTTTAAAAGGGAGTGGCCCTTAGTTGTACATGTGAAGGCATTTTCGAGATGTCGACCAAAATGTGGACCAGGGTGACCCAGAACGTCATCAGTCGGGTACCGCTAATTTATTTATATATTCGATACCACAAACAGTATTCCTGCCATGATTCCAAGGGCTTTTGATTTCGCCCTGCAGAACTTTTTCATTTTCTTCTACTTCATATGGTAGGTGCCACACTCATTTTACAAAGTTTTTTCTAAAGTTATATTTTGCGTCAGTAAACCAATCCAATTACCATGTTTCATCTCTTTTTTCATATTTGGTACAGAATTATGGCATTTGTTTCATTTTTCGTAATTTTCGATATCGAAAAAGTGGGCGTGGTCACAGTCGGATTTCGGCCATTTTTTATATCAAGAGAAAGTGAGTTCAGATAAGTACGTGAACTAAGTTTAGTTAAGATATATCGATTTTTGCTCAAGTTATCGTGTTAACGACCGAGCGGAAGGACAGACGGTCGACTGTGTATAAAACTGAGCGTGGCTTCAACCGATTTGGTTCATTGTCACAGAAAATAGTTACCGTCATAGAATCTATGCACCTACCAAATTTCACAAGGATTGGAAATTTTTTGTTCGACTTATGGCCTTAAAAGTATTCTAGACTAATTAAAGGGAAAAGGGCGGAGCTACGACCATTTTCAAATTTTATTTTATTTTTGTATTTTGTTGCACCATATCATTACTGGAGTTGAATGTTGACATAATTTACTTATGTATATACTGTAAAGATATAAAATTTTTTGTTAAAATTTGACTTAAAAAAAATTTTTTTTAAAGTGGGCGTGGCCGTTCTCCGATTTTGCTAATTTTTATTAAGCATACATATAGTGATAGGAGTAACGTTCCTACCAAATTTCATCATGATATCTTCAACGACTGCCAAATTACAGCTCGCAAAATATTTAAATAACCTTCTTTTAAAAGTGGCCGGTGCCACACCCAATGTCCAAAATTTTACTAATTTTCTATTTTGCTGTCATAAGGTCAATCCACCCACCAAGTTCCATCGCTCTATCCGTCTTTGATAATGAATTATCGCACTTTTTCGGTTTTTCGAAATTTTCGATATCAAAAAAGTAGGCGTGGTTATAGTCCGATTTCGTTCGTTTTAAATAGCGATCTGAGATGAGCACCCAGGAACTTACGTACCAAATTTTATCAAGATACCTCAAAGTTTACTCAAGTTATCGTGTTTACGGACGGACGGACATGGCTAAATAAATTTCTTTTTTCACCCAGATCATTTTGATATATAGAACTCTATCTCTATCTCGATTAGTTTATGCCGTTACGGATTACCGTTATGCGAACAAAGTTAATATACTCTGTGAGCTCTGCTCAGCTGTGTACAAAAACAGTGTAAACAAGTAAGGAAGTCTAAGTTCGTGTGAAACCGAACATTACATACCCAGCTGTACACTTAAAATGCTGTTGTTGTTTGTTTTGTGTGCTTAATAGTGTTACAAGGCTGCGCAATAATACATTTACATATGGTTCTATTCTGAAGTAATTTTTCTTCGAGTTATGGCTCCCGAAACATAGAAAATTGCTTAATCATAACAGGGGCGGTGCCTCGCTAATTTTTTTAAATTTGAAGTTTTTCCTATTTATTGTTATAAATCCACTTGGGAAATGAAATACCATTGCTATAAAGCTCTTTTTTTGCAAATATATAGCTTATTTTATTCGTCCACGAACACCTTTTAAAAATCTCTTACATAAAAGTGGGCGTGGTCCTTAATCGATTTCGTTAATTTTTCTTAAAAGCACTCCTTATAGTAAAGCCAGCCTCTTTGCCGAATTTTGTTACGATAGGTTTAACAATTTTTGATATATGATTAATAATATTTGTTAAATTGATTATATCGCAAGTGGGCGGTGCCAGGTGTATTATTTACTAAATAATCAGGTTTTTTGTGTTTTCCAAAATGTTATATATATAAAAATTGGGCAGGTTATCTTCCGATTTCGCTCATTTTCAATACCAATCTATTCTGGGGCTAGATATGCTCGTGTACCAAATTTGGTGAAGATATCTCAATATTTACTCAATTTATCGTGTTAACGGACAGGCGAACGGACGGACGGACGGACATGGCTCAATAAAATTTTTTTCAATTCTGATGATTTTGATATATGGAAGTCTATATCTATATCGGTTCCTTTATACCTGTACAACCAGCCGTTATCCAATCAAAGTTATAATACCCTGTGTACAAGTACAGCTGGGTATAAAAAAAACCAGAATTTGACAACAGAAGAAAGACAGCACAAAGCAAGTCGCCCAGCATAAGCAACTTGGTGCCTGTCCGCTTTCGTCGTCAGCCCCTATTAGTCAAGTAAGGAGTTTCAGCAACAAAAATTATTGCGTCTAAAGAGCGACTAAGTGAAAACGGCAATGGCCCAACGGTGTTGCAAATTTGGCATTCAAGCTTCATTTGTCAACGTGTTGGTAGTTTATTGGAATTGTTTTCGTTTGCCAGACAAAGGGAAATACATGAACACAAATTTTTAGCGTGGTTTTTGACCCGTACTGCTTTATCGACTTTGAGTCAGTAATGTGGCATGAGAAACCCTTTTGACTCCAATTGAACAGCGTGTCAGCTTCAGACAGATTTTGATTGCATTCATTTTGACCTGATGAAAACCAAGATAAAGCGATATACCCTAACGTAGAAGGGATTAAACGAAAGATACAAAAAAATATGGGATTGTTCGAAAACCTTCACAACATAAGCTTCAAGCCACAGTAATAACACACTCGCAAAGCTTGTAAGATCAATTTAAAAAATGTTTCTTTTGAACTTTACGCAAAGAATTTAATCCACCCAAAATGTTTCACGCACTTAATCTTACTTGCTTATAAAAAAAAATAAATGTAAGGCGCGATAATCTCCGAAGATATATAAGGCCGAGCTTCTTTTCCAATTTGCGTCGTGCTCCTCTTGATTTTCCCTACAAATTGGCCGGACGGGACCTACATGTTTTATGTCGACACCGAAAGGCATCTGCAAGGCAGATGGGTTTTCACTGAGAGCTTTTACTTACTTAATTGGCGCTTAACGGTTTAAACGGTTATGGCCGTCCAACAAGGCGCGCCAGTCACTCCTTCTCTCTGCCAACCGACACAAATTGGGAGTTCAAATCGTTTTCCAACTGGTCCTTCCAACGTAGTGGGGGCCGCGCTCTACCTCTGATTCCATAGGCGGGTTCCGATAGAAACAATTTCTTGGCCGGAGCGTCATCTTTCATTCGCAAACCATGGCAATGTTAAATCTTCTTCGGTACTCGCCATCGCCAACGCATAGAGGTCCATAAATCTTTCGAAGAACTTTTCTCTCGAACACTCCCAGAGCCGCTTCATCTGATGTTGTCATGGTCCATGAACATACAGCAGGACGGGAACGATAAGTGACTTGTAGAGTATGATTTTCGTTTGCCGGGAGAGGACTTTACTTTTCAGTTGCCTACCTAGTCCAAAGTAGCATATATTGGCAAGAGTGTTTAGGCCGATGACATCAATGTCATACGCATATGCCAGTAATTGCACGCTTTTATAGAATATTGTTCCAGAGCGGTTAAGTTCTGCAGCTAGTATAATTTTCTCCAGCATCAAGTTAAAGAAATCGCACGATAGGGGGTCACCCTGTCTGAATCTTCTTTTAGTTTCGAACGGCTTGATGGTGTTGCTCAATTCGTCGTCAAAATGTCATTTTGCACAGCCGTATACGTTTTGCGGGTAAACCAAATTCAGACATAGCGGCATATAGGCAGCTCCTTTTCGTGCTGTTGAATGCGGCTTTAAAATCGGCGAAGAGGTGATGTGTGTCGATTCTTTTTTCGCGGGTTTTTTCCAAGATTTGACGCATTGTGAAAATCTGGTCGATCGTAGATTTACCAGGCCTGAAGCCGCACTGATAAGGTCCAATCAGCCGATTCACGGTGAGCTTCACTCTTTTGCACAATACACTTAACAGGACCTTATATGCTATATTAAGAAGGCTGATTCCGCGATAGATGTTGGAGTTTGTAGTATCCCCTTCTTGTGGACTGGGCAATGAGCACTTAGATTCCAATGGTGGGGCATGCACTCGTCCGCCCATATTTTTCGAAGAAGGTGATGCATGCGCCTTACCAACTCCTCGCCGCCGTATTTGAATAGCTCCGCAGGCAATCCATCAGCGCCCGCGGACTTGTTGTTTTTCAATCTGGTTATTGCTATTCTAACTTCGTCATAATCGGGTGGGGGACATTCATTCCATCATCATCGATTGCGGGATCGGGCGCGTCATCCCTGTGCGGTAAATCGATGCCTCCATTTAGGAGAGCAGAGAAGTGGTCCATCCATAATCTAAGTATTTTCTGGACATCAGTTACAAGGTCGCCGTTTTCGTTCTTACAGGAGTTTGCCCCGGTCTTAAAACCTTCCGTCTGTCGCCGAATTTTTTTGTAAAATTTTCGGGCGTTATTGGTGGCTAGCAGAAATATTTTTGGGACACCTGTGTCGCATATGTCTGAAATGGTTAAAAATACGGTCATTTTGTTGTTATCCCCGAAGGCTTTGGGGAGGGTTATCGATGTGATGGTCCTTTGCCGGATATATATCCGGTACGCTCCGGTAACACAGCACCATTAAGGTGCTGTCCCGACCATCTCGGGAACGATTTATGTGGCCACATTAAACCTTCCAGCCATCCCTCCCTCCCCACCCCCAAGTTCCATGAGGAGCTTGGGGTCGCCCGAGCCTCGTCTGTTAGTGAAACAGGATTCGCCGCGGTTATGTGGGTCTGACTATTGGGTTTGGAGAAACTATATATTGCGCTGGCAACCAGAAGGGTTACGATACACAGCCCCTTGAATCTGGTATTTTAGGCGCCTCTTACAACAGACATACCTACCGCGGATAAATTCTGACCCCCTAACCCGCTGGGGAAAAAATACGGTCATATTGTACACGTATCACTTAACCTATGTGAAGTTAATACCACAATTCAGCTGTACAAATATAGAAACGAACAATGAAGCACAATTAAATTTTTCTTTGAAAAATAATAGAATATACGCACTAATTTCATTTTGCTAGAATAAACATAAAAACCTTGTATTTGTTATTTCGGTAGAATAAAAGCTATTTATTTGTTTAACTGATAGTGCTTGACGCATTAACCATAAAAAATAAAAAAGAAAATAATGATAATTAGTGCTTGGCGCGATTTATCTCCATGAATATTTAGGCCGAACGTCTCTTCAAATTTGCGTCTTGCTCCCTTTTGATTTTCCCTACAAATTGGCAGATGGGACATTTATGTTTTACACCTTCTTTGCCCACCCTGGCGTTAAAGTCGCCAATCACGACTTTTATATTATGGCGTGGGCAGCGCTCGTATATCCCTTCTAATTGTTCATAAAAAGCGTCTTTCACCTCCTCATCGTCTTTCAACTCTGTTGGT
Organism: Eurosta solidaginis; assembly: GCF_040869045.1. Classification (NCBI taxonomy): domain Eukaryota; kingdom Metazoa; phylum Arthropoda; class Insecta; order Diptera; family Tephritidae; genus Eurosta; species Eurosta solidaginis. The sequence goes on along the minus strand of NC_090319.1, from coordinate 27,920,368 downwards.
GCATGGGCGCAGATGAATGATATATTAAAAAATTTTATTGGGATAGCGGCGAGACGTTCCTTCACAGGCGTCAACGCCAGTACTTGACAAAGTCTCTCTCCCACCACGAATCCAACGCTGAAACTGCGCTTATTTGTATGTTTACTATAATAGATGTTACACTTCTTTATCTTCCTTCTACCTTCCTTCGTCCAACGCATTTCGTGACGGCTGTGATGTCAGATTTTGCTTTGATGAGGACATCAACTAGCCGGGCACCTGCGCCAATCCCATTCAGGGAGCGGACGTTCCAGTTGCATCAATAGGAGCGTTTCTTTTTACCCGAGGCTTGTTGGTTCTTTACATTGGAGTGTGGTTTGACGTGGCGAGTTCCAAGCCCAGCGCACAACCCGCTCAGCGGAGGCGAAAATATGAATGGCACGTTTATATAGCTAGCCGCTTGATCCAAGACAGACGGCCGCTTGCAGCCGCACCTCGTTGTGGACAGACGCTGCTGATGAAAGATCCCCTGGATATCCCTTAAACCGATTATATCAGAGTGGCCTAGCCAGGTTGTCGCCACTAAACGGCTACCCAGAGGATACTTGGCCGCAGGCGACCGGAAGTAGTGAGCTGCTTGAACCACATGCAAAAGAATCGTTCTGGCCTTTCTCAGGTGAATGGCGATCAGAAGCTTTCCCCACTTTCGTAGACTTTTACACACGGCTCCACCCACGCACTTTATCATTACTTGTTAATGCATTGTCCCAGTTTTTTCATATATCGAAACTTTCGATATGGAAATTTATTAGGAATTTCCAATGGAGCAAACCGAAATTTTTTATCTTTCTTAGTTTTTTCACAAATCGCATTTAAAGCCAAATCGGACCACAAATACGATTTTTTGTGAAATATTGCGATCCATGCGCCACCTAGTGGCGTAGAGAGGAAATCCGGGCCCGGGACTAAACAATTTACGGGCCCCCTATAATAAATTCAATAATACATTTGATTAATTTGAATTAAGGACATCTCATGCATGAATAATTATTGATAGATTACATCAAAAAAGTTTTTGCCACATCAACTAATTGATTTTTGGCCTAAGATCTGAAAATAAAATCAACACAGAATATTTACTATTTATACTGTTTTATTGTAACGTAGAAATAAAATTCTCTTTTAAAAGCCACATATTGTTTTAAATAATCTTTTCTAGTTATTTGGTAACATTTTAGTACATTTCTGATAAATATAATGATGATAATAAATTTTAATTATTCAATATAGAACGTTCGGATAACAAAGAGTGGCTTTTCTTGATTTTTTCGCTTCAACATTTTTTATAATAATATCCAAATTTAACTGTGTTGCCAAAACAGATTCAACACAAAACGTGGCAAACAGGGCTGGATTCGCAACAACAAAACACAGCAAGCAGCGACACTTATGTACAAGTCAACGAAAAACATTCCACAAATATAACCAGCAGCTCGAAGTGAAGAGATATATCACGCACACACATGTAGTCATCAGCCGAAGTAGTTACTCACACATACACATGTATAAACTACAAATATATATGTATATAGCTGGCAACCAAGCATGACTTACAACAGTTCGCGATATTACTAGACCTTAGGAGAGATGGGTGAACGAGAAAACCGAGAGTATAAAAGCAGCGCAAGCTGAGGAATCAGCAATCTGTTTGATTTAACCACGCTTTTATGAAGTCCGCCATATTGAAGTATAATTGTACTAGTCCCAAAGTAGACTAAATAAAGACCATATTACAATACTGAATATTGAAGTTATTTCTTCGTTCAGAAGGTGCACAATATCAGGAAATACCCAAATTCGTTATTCATTTATATGTCATCCATCATTAATCCTTCACTCATTCATCATTGTAGTTGAAATTTCCGCTTGAAAGCTTCTACACCCTCTGTTCCAAAACTAACCGAAATTTTTCAAAATAAAACAACCAGTGTACATTTTTAGATAATTCTTTTTTATTATTCAATATACTCCCCTTTCACTTCGATAAACTTCTTTGTACGCTCATACAATTTGTCAAATGAGTCGGAAATGTCCTTTTTAAGAACCTTGCTTAGTTCGTCGGTCGTCGCATTTTGAATGCGGTAAATTGAGTTTTATTTATTTGAGCAAAATTTATTTTCAGTTCTGGGCCTGTATTACGTGTTACGATTCGTGATCGAAACTCATTTTTTAAATCACAATAGCTCTTGAAATGTGGATCGGATTAATCGCATATTTGAACTAGCGACAAATAGTACTTGTTAGATCTATTCCTTATTATAATTTTTAAAAAAAGTTTGACAGTTGCATACTTATTGCTTGAGTGAAAATGGTTTTCAGTCACTGATCGTAATACGTGCCCTGATTATATTTTTCTTTCACTCTCTAGAATTTTATGTTGGTAAGAAAATTTTTGAAGACTTTTTACATTTTTCTAGGGCCCCCGATTTAGGCAACTCGCTATTCTGCCTACTTGTTAATCCAGCCCTGGTGGCAAGTCCTGAAACTCGCTCTTGAGATGAACACGATCTATGAAAGTTTTTGGTTCTTGCAAAGACGCTGAAAAAACGTTCCGCACTAGCTACAATGGCATATATAGTGCTAAAGATATATAAAGCAACACAAATGTTGGGGAAAATTGTATACAGATTTTGAACATAGATGGCATTTAGCACTTCCAATGGCGACAGACCTTTATCAAAATTTGCTTCGTAAATGTGTTTCAAGTGAATTATTTCGAATTCTGAGCTTTAAGAAACGTCCGACTTGTATTTTTCGACAAATTTTGCTGCGCTCGCCCGAACCGTAGTTTCATCTATGTCGTCAAATTGCCACCAAAAGGAAAACGTCTCGTTCAAATTTCTCCGTAATGCCGTGGTTACCGAATCAACGATCACCAAGAATGTATTGGATCATCCGTAATCATCTCATTTCCATTATCTTCAAAACGTCTTTTGGGTGTTCTCCTCCGAATGTCTGGAAACTTTGGCGAGATGTTTAATTGAATAGCAACGGTTTTGCATTCGTTTCAAATTGTTTCCCATTGGTTCCTGATCAACTTCAAATCAGCAGATAAGGCATCTAGATATCGGACCTTTTCATCTATGGTGGCGTCTCTAGCTTGGAGTACGACGTTTCTTTTATTAATGGTAGTCAGTATTTTGAACCAAATTGAGTACAGCAAGATACATTCGAACTTGTTGATGTACTTGAGAATGTCGGTAACATCTTAATATGCTTGTGTAGTCAAATTTAGCTTAGGTAATGCGAACGTCACTGCCCGCGCCCTACATCCTATTATACAATCAGCGTGGACAGGCTCCACAATTCCTGGTGAATGGAAAGAAGGGGTTATAATTACTATCCCAAAAAAGGCGATCTTAGCCAATGCAAAAACTGCCGCAGCATTACATTGCAATGATCAGTGTACGCTTCAAAGGAAAAAACAGCAACAAATTTAGCATAAACAAAGGCGTACGACAAGGGTGCGTCTTATCACCGCTGCTTTTCATAGTAGTGCTGCATGATATCTTGAAGCGCACAAACGCAGAAGCCGCGGATGGGTTACAATGGAGGCTGAATCAGAAACTAAGCGCAAAAATTAAGCTAATGAGACTGCAAACAACGAACACCTCTCCTCCCCAACTTGTATCAAATGGCAGCACTACCGTCATTGAGGATGTAGAAGAGTTCTGCTACCTTAGTAGCCAAATTACTAAAGATGACGGTGCAGAATCGAATGTATCTGCAATGATCTGTAGGGCACAACTGCATTCCATAAGTTAAGCCGAGTATGGCGCTCTCGCATACTGTCGATGAAAACAAAATTGAGGATTTTTAACACCAGCGTGAAATCAGTTATATGGATCCGAAACCTGGCTTGTCTCTGACCGTATTAGCCGACGAATGCAAACGTTTATAAACAAGTATCTGAGAATAGTCTGCCGTATCTTTTGGCCAAGAACAATCAGTGATGCCGATACTGTCACTCACAGACAACCCCTCAATAAACACTGAAAGTAAAAAACGTAAGTGGGGTTGGATCGGTCACACTCTCAGCAGAGAAGATGACAACGTTGCCAAAATGGCCTTCCAATGGAACCCACAAGTAAGCCGGCGCAGGGGACGTCCTCGACGAACTTGAGTGCGTACGATTTTCAATGAGAGCTCTTCCACCGCCACCTGCAATGAAATAAGACGTTAAGCGACTGATAGAAATGTTTGAGAGCGTTTGTCTCCGCCCTATGCTCCGGCTAGGAGCGATAAGTTGTGCTACTGGATGGCTATGGTATTAGTTTTAACTTTTGCGATTGTCAACTAGATGTTCAATTTTATCAAGGAATATAATAATAATAATGCGTTTATTGCTTGTGTTAATCTTGGAACATAGTTTGCGAATGGGCTGATTGCCTTAATTCTAGCCGACTACCTAGTGTCTGAAAGACTGTGAAGAGAGCTCCGTACACTTTTTTTTTTTTTTTTTTTTGAGGATGTCGTTGTGGACTACTGCTGAAAATAGTACAACATTTTTGTACAACTCCGAAGAAAGTAATTGCAGTCGTACAACATTCTGCAGCATCAATACCACATAAATTGAGACTGTGGGTTGCACAAGGCGAGTAATCAGCATTCGAGATTTTGTTGAGAATATGACGTTCTGCTCCGTTGTAAGCTCATTTCATGTTGGCCCGTTATCATACCCTTGTGCACAACAATCTTTTAATGGGATTTCATGTTTACCTAGAGTATAGCAAATTAAATCTGCGATTTCCTGACCAGTTTTTTGGTTACAATCCACGAAAGCCAAAAACCGTTCTTGAATTGTAAAATTTGTTGCTTTCGAAATGAAATGGAGGTAGCGCAAAATGAACGTAGTCTGTTCAACGTGACTAGCATCAGGCGTAGCATCAACGATAATAGCAAAATACTTGGCTTCCTTGCGTTGATCTCATATATCGTTAGCTAAATATGAAAATGTGCTAAGTCACTTTTTTTGAAAAATTGTATTTTAATGCGTGCTGTTTGCAATGATGTGTAAATGTGCTAAGTCGTCAACTGTTCAAAAAAAAAAAATGTGCTAAGTCAACCTGTCAGTAATATCAATCTGAATTACTAGTCATTTCTTTGTGAGCGCATTTTATTTTTATACTCAGTTGAGCAGAGCTCACAGAGTATATTAAGTTTGATTGGATAACGGTTGGTTGTACATATATAAAGGAATCGAGATAGATATAGACTTCCATATATCAAAATAATCAGGATCGAAAAAAAATTTGATTGAGCCATGTCCGTCCGTCCGTCCGTCCGTCCGTCCGTCCGTACGTCCGTCCGTTAACACGATAACTTGAGTAAATTTTGAGGTATCTTGATGAAATTTGGTATGTAGGTTCCTGAGCACTCATCTCAGATCGCTATTTAAAATGAACGATATCGGACTATAACCACGCCCACTTTTTCGATATCGAAAATTTCGAAAAACCGAAAAAGTGCGATAACTCATTACAAAAGACAGATAAAGCGACGAAACTTGGTAGATGGGTTGATGTTATGACGCAGAATAGAAAATTAGTAAGATTTTGGACAATGGGCGTGGCCCCGCCCACTTTTACAAGAAGGTAATTTAAAAGTTTTGCAAGCTGTAATTTGGCAGTCGTTGAAGATATCATGATGAAATTTGGCAGGAACGTTACTACTATTACTCTATATGTGCTAAATAAAAATTAGCAAAATTGGATTAAGAACACGCCCACTTTTTAAAAAAAAAATTTTTTAAATTCAAATTTTAACAAAAAATTTAATATCTTTACTGTATATAAGTAAATTAAGTCAAAATTCAACTCCAGTAATGATATGATGCAACAAAACACAAAAATAAAAGAAAATTTGAAAATGGGCGTGGCTCCGCCCATTTTCATTTAGTTTGTCTAGAATACTTTTATTGCCATAAGTCGAACAAAAATTTACCAATCCTTCTCAAATTTGGTAGGAGCATAGATTCTATGACGGTAACTGTTCTCTGTGAAAATGGGCGAAATCGGTGGAAGCCACGCCCAGTTTTTATACACAGTCCACCGTCTGTCCTTCCGCTCGGCCATTAACACAATAACTTGAGCAAAATCCGATATATCTTTACTAAACTTAGCCCACGTACTTACCTGAGCTCACTTTTTCTTGGTATAAAAAATGGGCGAAATCTGACCATAACCACGCCCACTTTATCGATATCGAAAATTACGAAAAATGAAAAAAATGCCATAATTCTATACCAAATACGAAAAAAGGGATGAAACATGGCAACTGGATTGGTTTGTTGACGCAAAATATAACTTTGGAAAAATCTTTGTAAAATGGGTGTGACACCTACCATATTAAGTAGAAGAAAATGAAAAAGTTCTACAAGGCGAAATCAACAGCCCTTGGAATCTTGGGAGGAATACTGTTAGTGGTATTGCATATATAAATAAATTAGCAGTACCCGACAGATGATTTTCTGGATCACCTGGTCCACATTTTGGTGGATATCACGAGAACGCCTTCACATATACATCTAAGGGCCACTCGCTTTTAAAACCCTCATTAATACCTTTAATTTGATATCCATATCGTACAAAAACATACCAGAGTCACCCCTGTCCCACCCTAATGGCGATATCTCGAAAAGGCGTCCACCTATAGAACTAATGCCCCCTCTCTCTTAAAATGCTCAGTAACACCTTTCGTTTGATACCCATATCGTACAAACATTCTAGAGTAACCCCTGGCCCACCCTAATGGCGATATCTCGAAAAGGCGTCCACCTATAGACCTAGTGCCCACTCCCTCTTAAAATGCTCAGTAACACCTTTCGTTTGATACCCATATCGTACAAACATTCTAGAGTCACCCCTGGCCCACCCTAATGGCAATATCTCGAAAAGGCGTCCACCTATAGACCTAATGCCCACTCCCTCTTAAAATGCTCAGTAACAGCTTTCGTTTGATACCCATATCGTACAAACATTCTAGAGTCACACCTGGCCCACCCTAATGGCGATATTTCGAAAAGGCGTCCACCTATAGAACTAAGGATTACTCCCTTTTAAAATACTCATTACCACCTTTCATTTGATACCCATATCGTACAAACACATTCTAGAGTCACCCTGGCCCACCCTAATGGCGATATCTCGAAAAGGCGTCCACCTATAGACCTAATGTCCACTCTCTCTTAAAATGCTCAGTAACACCTTTCGTTTGATACCCATATCGTACAAACATTCTAGAGTCACCCCTGGCCCACCCTAATGGCGATATCTCGAAAAGGCGTCCACCTATAGACCTAATGTACACTCCCTCTTAAAATGCTCAGTAACACCTTTCGTTTGATACCCATATCATACAAACATTCTAGAGTCACCCCTGTCCCACCCTAATGGCGATATCTCGAAAAGGCGTCCACCTATAGACCTAATGCCCACTCCCTCTTAAAATGCTCAGTAACACCTTTCGTTTGGTACCCATATCGTACAAACATTCTAGAGTCACACCTGGCCCACCCTAATGGCGATATCTCGAAAAGGCGTCCACCTATAGAACTAAGGATTACTCCCTTTTAAAATACTCATTACCACCTTTCATTTGATACCCATATCGTACAAACACATTCTAGAGTCACCCTGGCCCACCCTAATGGCGATATCTCGAAAAGGCGTCCACCTATAGACCTAATGCCCACTCCCTCTTAAAATGCTCAGTAACACCTTTCGTTTGATACCCATACCGTACAAACATTCTAGAGTCACCCTTGGTCCAGCTTTATGGCGATATCTCGAAAAGGCGTCCACCTATAGAACTAAGGATTACTCCCTTTTAAAATACTCATTACCACCTTTCATTTGATACCCATATCGTACAAACACATTCTAGAGTCACCCTGGCCCACCCTAATGGCGATATCTCGAAAAGGCGTCCACCTATAGACCTAATGCCCACTCCCTCTTAAAATGCTCAGTAACACCTTTCGTTTGATACCCATATCGTACAAACATTCTAGAGTCACCCTTGGTCCACCTTTATGGCGATATCTCGAAAAGGCGTCCACCTATAGAACTAAGGATTACTCCCTTTTAAAATACTCCTTACCACCTTTCATTTGATACCCATATCGTACAAACACATTCTAGAGTCACCCCTGGCCCACCCTAATGGCGATATCTCGAAAAGGCGTCCACCTATAGACCTAATGCCCACTCCCTCTTAAAATGCTCAGTAACGCCTTTCGTTTGATACCCATATCGTACAAACATTCTAGAGTCACCCCTGGCCCACCCTAATGGCGATATCTCGAAAGGGCGTCCACCTATAGACCCAATGCCCACTCCCTCTTAAAATGCTCAGTAACACCTTTCGTTTGATGCACATATCGTACAAACACATTCTAGAGTCACCGCTGGCCCACCCTAATGGCGATATCTCGAAAAGGCGCCCACCTATAGACCTAATGCCCACTCCCTCTTAAAATGCTCAGTAACACCTTTCGTTTGATACCCATACCGTACAAACATTCTAGAGTCACCCCTGGCCCACCCTAATGGCGATATCTCGAAAAGGCGTCCACCTATAGACCTAATGCCCACTCCCTCTTAAAATGCTCAGTAACACCTTTCATTTGATTCCCATATCGTACAAACACATTCTAGAGACACCCCTGGTCCACCTTTATGGCGATATCTCGAAACGGCGTCCACCTATGGAACTAAGGATCACTCCTTTTCAAAATACTCATTAACAGCTTTCATTTGATACCCATATCGTACAAACACATTATAGAATCACCCCTGGTCCACCTTAATGGGGACATCTCGAAAAGGCGTCCACCGATAGACCTAAGGCCCACTGCCTCTTAAAATGCTCAGTAACACCTTTCATTTGATACCCATATCGTACAAACAAATTCTAGAGTCAGCCCTGGTCTACCTTTATGGCGATATCCCTAAATGGCGTTCATCCATAGAACTATGGCCTATTCTCTCTTAAAATACTCTTTAATACCTTTCATTTGATACACATGTTATACAACCACATTCCAGGGTTACCCCAGATTGATTTTCCTTATTTTGTCTCCATAACTCTCAACTGAGTATGTTATGTTCGGTTACACCCGAACTTAGCCTTCCTTACTTGTTTTATTTAATTCATTCAGTCTAAAAGTACATGCTTTGTTGTTCTTGCTGTATTAACGATAAAGGCACTCCCCGAAGGCTTTGGGCCGATGTTGATGGTCCTTTGCCGCATATAGATCCGGTACGTTCCGGTAACAAAGCATTATTAAGGTACTAGTCCGACCATCTCGGGAACGATTTATATGACATTAAACCTTCTAGGCTATCCCGTCCTCCCCACCCCCTAGTTCCATGAGGAACTTAGGGTCGCCAGAGCCTCGTCTGTCAATGAAACAGAATTCGCCACGGGTAGGCGAGGTTGGCAATTGGGTTGGAGAAGCTATATATTGCGCTGGGAACGCCTTGAGAGGGTTGCCTACACAGCCCCTTGAAATTGGATTCACCCAATTGAGACATGCCTTTGGTGTTTGATAAATGCTTTGCGCTGACCATAATCTACTTCAATTCTTACATGTCGATAACTACATGCTTTGTTACAGACAAGTTAAAAATAGAAAACAATTCAAGCTTAAACTTATATAAGCTGTTATTAAAATTAAGAACAGTACTGAATCGATTTGCTAGATGTATAGTCCTAGTTATAGGTTCATTCATAGCATAATTCGTTTTATTAGTTATTTAGATAAATAATCTATTATGCCGAAGATCATATGGAATGAGCAAATTAGATAAATCAGAGCAATTCATGCTAACGTTTATTACATTATAGGATGGGAAGCCGTCTGGCCAATGAAGCATACGTAACTGTAAAAAATTGTTGAACTCTCTCAATTTTATAGGAGTTATATTCATAGGAAGGATTCCATATTATTGAGCAATATTCAAGAAGACTTCTGACCAAGGATATATGAAGTACCTTCTGGTCTAGTCACTGGTGTTATGTCTATTGAACCCAAACATTGCAACAAAAGAGAGTTTGGAGTTAAAAATTAGACTCAAGTCTTTACTCTCTTGACAACGATTAAGAGATTTAGTATTTAGTTTGTAGATAAAGAATGTGGCAGTTGTTTTTTGGGAATAAGACACAACACAGCATTTTTTTGAATTTAAATATAAATTATTGTCTGCGCACCATCCGGCAAAAGAGTCCAGATCAGAACCGTTAGAAATAGTTTGACAAATTATTATTATTATCTATATATATAAAAAGAAGTGTACATTTTGATTGTCACTCCATAAGTCGAGAACGGATAGAAAGATTGCCATGAAATTTTTAGGAAAGATACAGGAAGGAGAGGTGATGGTTAGTTGATTTTGAAATCCCAAATCGGTTTAGCCATTCTTGAGTTATGATTTTTTTTTTTAGAAAAAATTCAATCTAATATATAAAATTCTTCTGTCACGGTGTTAGAGGCTTAACTCCTCCGAAACGGCCGAACCGATTCTCATGAAATTTTGTGAGCATATTGGGTAGGTCTGGGAATCGGCCAACGTCTACCTCTTTTTTCGCTACGTGCCTAGGGTCTTGAGATCAAAACGTGGACCCGGGTACCCCTAGAATGTGTTTATACAATATGGATAACAAATGAAAGCTGTTGATGAGTGCTATAGTACAGGATAATTTTCATACCCCTGGGTGATTAGGGTCTCGAGATATAGGCCAAAACGGGGACCCGGGTACCCCTAGAATGTGTTTATACAATATGGATATCAATTGAAAGCTGTTGGTGAGTGCTATAGTACATGATAATTTTCATACAACTGGGCGGCTAGGGTTTCGAGATATAGCCCAAAACGTGGACCCGGGTACCTCTAGAATGTGTTTATACAATATGGATATAAAATGAAAGCTGTTGATGAGTGCTATAGTACAGGATAATTTTCATACAACTGGGAGGCTAGGGTCTCGAGATATAGGCCAAAACATGGACCCGGATACACCTAGAATGTGTTTTTATATTATGGGTATCAAACTGAATCTGTTGATGTGTGCTATAATACAGAGTAAGTTTTACACCGCTGAGTGACTACGGTCTCGAGATATAGGCCAAAACATGGACCCGGATACCCCTAGAATGTGTGTGTATTATGGATATCAAATGAAAGCTGTTGCAGAGAGCTTTAAAGTAATTTTCATTGTGATATTCGATTTAGTCGCATCAACCTGGCATAACTGATAAATATGCATGGGAAGCCAAAATAAAGACATGAACTAATAATACCCACATACCTATTTACACGTCCTATTCGATTTGACTGAAATTTGGTATATAAATTTGCTTAGGCCCCGGCTTGCATCATGTTCCTCTTGTCCTGCAACTGGAGTTTTACGAATTTAGAAATGTCGACTTAGATTTGCTACCGGATAATTACTGTTTCAAAAATTGCAACTTTAATGCCATTAGCGATAGAATCAATTTGCATGATTGGGATACTATATTTTCTGGGAAAAGTGTAAATGAATGCTTTGATCTTTTCAAAGTTAAAGTCAATGAAATTTGCTCCACTTTAATTTCTCGAGTGAAAAGGAAATGTTACAAAATACCTTGGTATACAAGAAAGTTGAAAAGCCTTAAAAATTTAAGGAATACATTTTTTAAAAGGTATAAATTATCTAAAATGCGTCTTCATAAGGATAAATATTTATTATACTCAAGTAAGTACAAATCTTTGAGTAAGAAACTTCATAAAGAGTATGTTGCTAAATTTGAAAGGGATATTAAGTTAAACCCTAAATCTTTTTGGCGTTACGTTAAGGCTAAAAAGTCGTGTGCAAGTATCCCATGTCAAGTTTCTTATAATGGAAACTCTGCGTTTTCCCTCGGCGAAGCTGTCAACCTCTTTGCTTATTTTTTCGGGGCGAATTTTGAGACTGGGACGTTTCTCACCGAGGAACTAGATACGGAAAATGACAACCCTATTAATTTTGGTCAATTGTCCCTGACTCTTGAAGATGTCATTTGTGGCATCTCGGTGATCAAGTCGTCAGTGCAAATGGATGTAGATGGTTTCTGTTCTTTTTTGTTTAAAAATATTGCAGCAGTTGCGTATCCAATCTTATTAATTTTTAATAAATCTCTCAGGAATGGAGACTTCATAAACGCTTGGAAGGTAACGTCTATTACCCCGATATTCAAGAGTGGTAATAAAAGCAATGTTGCCAACTACCGTCATATTTTTAAACTTTCCACTGTCTCGAAATTGTTTGAAATTGTAGTTAAGGATAAAATATTATTCGCAGTAAAGACCTTGATTTCACCTAATCAGCATGGATTCATGCCTGGCAGATCAACTGTAACTAATCTAGCAGTATTTTCTGAATACTGTGTTCCTTCATTTAAAGGAGGGCACAAGTTGATACTATCTATACCGATTTTTCGAAGGCTTTTGAAAAAGTCAACCATTCATTACTAATATCTAAACTTGCTGGCTTGGGCTTCCATTCTAGTATGCTATCTTGGGTGAGATCTTACTTGGCAGATCGTAGCTGTGTTGTTGTGGTAGATGGTATTTGTTCGCGGTCGGTTACTGCCACTTCTGGTGTACCCCAAGGGCGTGTGTTGGGTCCCTTATTATTTGTTATCTTTATTAATGACATACGTCATTGTTTCAGTTATGCTGTATTCCTTTCGTTTGCTGATGACTTGAAAATTTTTGCATCAATCACGACTCAATCTGAGTCCACTACGCTCCAAGCTGATCTTGATAACGTAATGGACTGGTGTAGACGGAATCGTCTGCTTTTAAATATAAGTAAATGTTTTAGTATTACCTTTGCTAAAACTCGAAATGTTCTTCCTGTTTCTTATCATATTGGGGACTCTACGCTGAGGGTTGTTGATGAAATATCAGATCTTGGTGTAGGCTTTGATGCGAAGTTTCTATTTCACAGTCAGATTAATTATGTCATTGCGAAGTCTTATTCCACACTCGCGTTCATTCGCCGTTTCAGTATGGATTTTAGTGATCCTTATACTTTAAAACTTTTATTTACAACCCTAGTGCGGTCTAAACTAGAATATGCTGTTTTCATTTGGAGGCCGTACCATGCCTGCCATATAGATCGACTTGAGCGTATTCAAAAAATATTTTTGCGATTTGCCCTCCGGTCTTTGCGTTTTCACGACCCTGTTCCAACATACAGTTCTAGGTGTCTTTTAATTAACCTTGAATCTTTAGTGAGTAGAAGATCAATGCTTTTATTGACATTTTTATATGATATCATCAATGGGACGGTTGACTCGCCTTATCTTTTAGAACGTATACGGTTCAATGTACCATCGCGAACCCTTCGATGTCACGATTTTTTCTGGTTAGATAGATTTAGAACGACTTATGCTTCCAATTCTCCAATTGCTAGGGCAATGAGGGAGTTTAATTTGCTGTATTCTATAGATATTTATTTTGTATTAAATAAATTTAGGTTTAAACTGCTATTGAATGAAATAATTTGAATATTATATATTTATTAGTTAAGATATATTAGTAAATTGTCTGTAAGGAGGTTCTGATTGTCCTAGACTATAATATGAATAAATAAATAAATTATGAAATAAATAAATAAATTATATTAGTATTTACGATGCTTTTTTCCGGGAAGTATACCAGAGACTGACTGGGACTGGGATTAGGACTAGGACTGGGACTGAGACTGAGACTGAGACTCGGAGTGGGACTGGGACTGAGGCTCGGAATGGGGATGGAACAAAATACATACCACCTTCTGGGACTGGCAATAAGAGATGAAAAAGAAGGAGAAAAGAAAAGAGAGAAAGAGGCTGATAAAGAGATAGAATGAGGCGAAGATGGAGATGAAGCGAAAAAGACGGAGGGAGGAGTGAATAAAAAGATTAGGAAAAAGTGTAGAGGGGTAGGGCAGAGTTAGGCGGAAAAAGCTTATTAAAGAGTATGCAGATAGGCCAAATTTAGAGCAGAACAACGTCTGCCGGGTCTGCTAGTTATTATATATTTAGGAAACATTAGGACAATAAGACCTGACTGCAGTCTTTTTTAGTACAACTTTTATCACATAACTCTTACTCAATAATATTTATGTTAACAAAATCAATTTAATTTAAATTTAAAAATTATAATTTGTCTCGTTATTGGCCGTTAGTGTTTAGAAAAACTGAAATTTTTGGTTGAGCTCAAGGCCGGGTTTTGTTATATAAAACACTTGGATGTGTATTTTATTTTGTTTTTATTTTTCAATATTTCGACTTCAGTCTGAAGTCATCCTCAGGAATCTTAAGCTACGCTTTGAAGACTTTGGAGATTTTGAAGTCTTCAAAGCGTAGCTTAAGATTCCTGAGGATGACTTCAGACTGAAGTCGAAGAATTGAAAAATAAAAACAAAATAAAATACACATCCAAGTGTTTTATTTAACAAAACCCGGCCTTGAGCTCAACCAAAAATTTCAGTTTTTATTTAAAAATTATATCAAAACTAAACATCCAGTTAGGAGTGTATAATATTATACTATTCATGGAAATCATTATACATAAAACATATACAGAAAAGTAAATTAATAAAAGATAATACAATCTAAGATAAGTAAGTAATTAATAGTTTTATAGGTGGCCAATTTAAGCAAATTATGTTGAAAAATATTGATAAATAATTTGTCTATAGTTCCTTTGGTTTATACGGTTCTTTGTGGCAGCCGGTATGGAATTCCAAGTGCGTATAGTATTTACAAAAAAGAGTCTTGTTGAAGCCACAAAGTCGAAATTCGGCACGATTAAATCATTCAAACGACTAGACCTAGGAAAAACAAGCTTTTCATATAGATAAGGGGGCGTTTTTGTGGCAATCAGCTGAACAAGAAAAATACAACTTCCCATTTTCAAATAAGCATGGATTTCACAACCAAGAAGCTTAGTTCTCCAAGCAGAAATATGGTCATACTTACATAGGCCATACACATATCACGTTATGTGGTTGAACGCAACATCAATTGTATGAGCGGAACAGGAATCTATTTTATTGCATACCAACTCTGAATAGGTTATTATCGGCAACAATAGTTGAGCTGCAAGTTTTTTACGTATGGCAACTGGCGTAAATATTGACGACTGTCTTAGATTTCAGAGTGTGCAGTATACCCCCCCTACCATGAAATTAACATGATCAACGCAAGTAAGACTGGAGTTAACAACAAATCCCAGGTTTTTAACCTTGTTAACAATATTAGTCACGTTGTTATCAATATGTATGATAGGTAGATTACCAATATTACCAATAACGATATACCTGCGTTGAGGCAGAGACCATCTGTGCTTGGCTCTAAATAGTATTTTTTGTGCAATATACAGTTTTAGTGTTTTATTTCAATCATTAAATGTGAGGAGTGATGAGAAAACATATTGAGTAAAAAGTGTTAGGTCTGGAGAAAAAATTCGTTATGAGTGCGGAAATTGTGCTAAGTCATAAAATAGCTGCTGGGTTGGCAGACATGACTTTTATTTAACTTTTTTAAAGCTTCTACACTCAAAAGCATTGCAATTAAGGTATTTTCATTCACAGTTTTGGAAAAAAGAAGGTTATTTCAAAAGTTATTAAGTTTTTTTCGTCTCCTGTAAAATTCGTAAAAGTTGCTTAGCACATTTTCACATTAAGCTAACGATATGTAGTTTCCCTCACGTGTTCTATATAAAATTTCTTTCCACTTTTGAGTTTCAGTGATTAGCTGTTCATTAATAAGTATATCAATTGTAGCCTCTTTTTATACTCAGTTGAGCAGAGCTCACAGAGTATATTAAGTTTGATTGGATAACGGTTGGTTGTACATATATAAAGGAATCGAGATAGATATAGACTTCCATATATCAAAATAATCAGGATCGAAAAAAAATTTGATTGAGCCATGTCCGTCCGTCCGTCCGTCCGTCCGTCCGTCCGTCCGTTAACACGATAACTTGAGTAAATTTTGAGGTATCTTGATGAAATTTGGTATGTAGGTTCCTGAGCACTCATCTCAGATCGCTGTTTAAAATGAACGATATCGGACTATAACCACGCCCACTTTTTCGATATCGAAAATTTCGAAAAACCGAAAAAGTGCGATAACTCATTACAAAAGACAGATAAAGCGACGAAACTTGGCAGATGGGTTGATGTTATGACGCGGAATAGAAAATTAGTAAGATTTTGGACAATGGGAGTGGCACCGCCCACTTTTACAAGAAGGTAATTTAAAAGTTTTGCAAGCTGTAATTTGGCAGTCGTTGAAGATATCATGATGAAATTTGGCAGGAACGTTACTACTATTACTCTATATGCGCTAAATAAAAATTAGCAAAATTGGATGAAGAACACGCCCACTTTTTAAAAAAAAAATTTTTTAAATTCAAATTTTAACATAAAATTTAATATCTTTACTGTATATAAGTAAATTAAGTCAAAATTCAACTCCAGTAATGATATGATGCAACAAAATACAAAAATAAAAGAAAATTTCAAAATGGGCGTGGCTCCGCCCATTTTCATTTAGTTTGTCTAGAATACTTTTATTGCCATAAGTCGAACAAAAATTTACCAATCCTTCTCAAATTTAGTAGGAGCATAGATTCTATGACGGTAACTGTTCTCTGTGAAAATGGGCGAAATCGGTGGAAGCCACGCCCAGTTTTTATACACAGTCCACCGTCTGTCCTTCCGCTCGGCCATTAACACAATAACTTGAGCAAAATCCGATATATCTTTACTAAACTTAGCCCACGTACTTACCTGAGCTCACTTTTTCTAGGTATAAAAAATGGGCGAAATCTGACCACAACCACGCCCACTTTATCGATATCGAAAATTACGAAAAATGAAAAAATGCCATAATTCTATACCAAATACGAAAAAAGTGATGAAACATAAATAAATATAACTTTGGAAAAAACTTTGTAAAATGGGTGTGACACCTACCATATTAAGTAGAAGAAAATGAAAAAGTTCTACAAGGCGAAATCAACAGCCCTTGGAATCTTGGCAGGAATACTGTTAGTGGTATTGCATATATAAATAAATTAGCAGTACCCGACAGATGATTTTCTGGATCACCTGGTCCACATTTTGGTCGATATCGCGAGAACGCCTTCACATATACATCTAAGGGCCACTCGCTTTTAAAACCCTCATTAATACCTTTAATTTGATATCCATATCGTACAAAAACATACCAGAGTCACCCCTGTCCCACCCTAATGGCGATATCTCGAAAAGGCGTCCACCTATAGACCTAGTGCCCCATCCCTCTTAAAATGCTCAGTAACACCTTTCGTTTGATACCCATATCGTACAAACATTCTAGAGTCACCTCTGGCCCACCCTAATGGCGATATCTCGAAAAGGCGTCCACCTATAGACCTAGTGTCCACTCCCTCTTAAAATGCTCAGTAACACCTTTCGTTTGATACCCATATCGTACAAACATTCTATAGTCACCCCTGGCCCACCCTAATGGCGATATCTCGAAAAGGCGTCCACCTATAGACCTAATGCCCACTCCCTCTTAAAATGCTCAGTAACAGCTTTCGTTTGATACCCATATAGTACAAACGTTCTAGAGTCACACCTGGCCCACCCTAATGGCGATATTTCGAAAAGGCGTCCACCTATGGAACTAAGGATTACTCCCTTTTAAAATACTCATTACCACCTATCATTTGATACCCATATCGTACAAACACATTCTAGAGTCACCCTGGCCCACCCTAATGGCGATATCTCGAAAAGGCGTCCACCTATAGACCTAATGTCCACTCCCTCTTAAAATGCTCAGTAACACCTTTCGTTTGATACCCATATCGTACAAACATTCTAGAGTCACCCCTGGCCCACCCTAATGGCGATATCTCGAAAAGGCGTCCACCTATAGACCTAATGTCCACTCCCTCTTAAAATGCTCAGTAACACCTTTCGTTTGATACCCATATCGTACAAACATTCTAGAGTCACCCCTGTCCCACCCTAATGGCGATATCTCGAAAAGGCGTCCACCTATAGACCTAATGCCCACTCCCTCTTAAAATGCTCAGTAACACCTTTCGTTTGATACCCATATCGTACAAACATTCTAGAGTCACACCTGGCCCACCCTAATGGCGATATCTCGAAAAGGCGTCCACCTATAGAACTAAGGATTACTCCCTTTTAAAATACTCATTACCACCTTTCATTTGATATCCATATCGTACAAACACATTCTAGAGTCACCCTGGCCCACCCTAATGGCGATATCTCGAAAAGGCGTCCACCTATAGACCTAATGCCCACTCCCTCTTAAAATGCTCAGTAACACCTTTCGTTTGATACCCATATCGTACAAACATTCTAGAGTCACCCTTGGTCCACCTTTATGGCGATATCTCGAAAAGGCGTCCACCTATAGAACTAAGGATTACTCCCTTTTAAAATACTCCTTACCACCTTTCATTTGATACCCATATCGTACAAACACATTCTAGAGTCACCCCTGGCCCACCCTAATGGCGATATCTCGAAAAGGCGTCCACCTATAGACCTAATGCCCACTCCCTCTTAAAATGCTCAGTAACACCTTTCGTTTGATACCCATATCGTACAAACATTCTAGAGTCACCCCTGGCCCACCCTAATGGCGTTATCTCGAAAGGGCGTCCACCTATAGACCTAATGCCCACTCCCTCTTAAAATGCTCAGTAACACCTTTCGTTTGATGCACATATCGTACAAACACATTCTAGAGTCACCCCTGGCCCACCCTAATGACGATATCTCGAAAAGGCGTCCACCTATAGACCTCATGCCTACTCCCTCTTAAAATGCTCAGTAACACCTTTCGTTTGATACCCATACCGTACAAACATTCTAGAGTCACCCCTGGCCCACCCTAATGGCGATATCTCGAAAACGAGTCCACCTATAGACCTAATGCCCACTCCCTCTTAAAATGCTCAGTAACACCTTTCATTTGATTCCCATATCGTACAAACACATTCTAGAGACACCCCTGGTCCACCTTTATGGCGATATCTCGAAACGGCGTCCACCTATGGAACTAAGGATCACTCCTTTTCAAAATACTCATTAACAGCTTTCATTTGATACCCATATCGTACAAACACATTATAGAATCACCCCTGGTCCACCTTAATGGGGACATCTCGAAAAGGCGTCCACCGATAGACCTAAGGCCCACTCCCTCTTAAAATGCTCAGTAACACCTTTCATTTGATTCCCATATCGTACAAACAAATTCTAGAGTCAGCCCTGGTCTACCTTTATGGCGATATCCCTAAATGGCGTTCATCCATAGAACTATGGCCTACTCTCTCTTAAAATACTCTTTAATACCTTTCATTTGATACACATGTTATACAACCACATTCCAGGGTTACCCCAGATTGATTTTCCTTTTCTTGTCTCCATAGCTCTCAACTGAGTATGTTATGTTCGGTTACACCCGAACTTAGCCTTCCTTACTTGTTGAATTAGATTTTGTAAAGATCGCCATTGAATATAACATTTAATGTGATCTTGAGTATTTTCGTGTGCTGGCAGTTTATCGTATAGCTTCTTCCCACCTGCAATTTCGAATATCTGCCAGGACAACAAATTTTAGGTCGATTTAAAGTATTAGTGCTTAACAGACGATATGGTAGGCAATAAAAAGCATTGCTATTATTCCGCATCAACCAGTCACGCTCCACTTTCTCTCCATTTGGCAAGATTCTGTTTAACAACGAGGTAGGAAATGCCTCGTCCTGACGATCACGTGGAAAATACAGGACACTTTTTCGTCGATGAAATATTTCGTTCACTTCTTCAGATCGCAAAAACTCATTATTCACGGTACCGATGTCGAAGTCGTTTAAATAATCTGCACTTTGATACAGAGTTGGTGGTATTGTTGGAATACTTTTTCAAGATGAACCTTCATTAGTGTTGTGGGTTTTAGACCACTTAAAATGAGAACACCACTATTTATTTTTGATTTGAAATTTTATTATAAAATATTTTTATAGTTTAACTCCCGAAAGTATGCTTATGTAAGTGTCCGCACGAAACTTTACGATTTCGGATTCATGTAAACATATATTTTTGTTTGATGTTTTTATTGTCTCCTCACTGTTCGAAGGCCCAGGCAAAAAATCATTAACAATAGTCGAACGGGATGCAGAACCTGAATGGTTTTGTGCCAGCTGCCAAATGAAATATTTATTCTTAAATTTTAAGGAAAAGAACTTTTCTAATTATTTTTCACACTTCACTATAATATTAAAACGAAATGCTTTTGAAATTCGGCTTAAAAATTGCACATGGAAGAACTAAAGACTCCGGAATTAAAAAAAAAATGTCTTAGTACCTCTAAATCGCGGCCCCTCAGAAACGACAGGCCCGGGGGCTTAAAGGCTTGCCAGTTTTCTATATATCCTAATATGGCCGAAAGAGATATCCAATATTTCGAATAGACATCCTTCATATACGTATACAATATTTGGCATAGTGAACCTAGGTATAAAGAAAACGGGTTGGGGGTGGGTTGGTTAGTCGGGCAGCATTGGGAGATACCGGACCCAAATAGCGCTCTAGGCGCCATTTTGATATACTTTCAGTGTTTGGTGAGGGTGGGGTGGGAATTATAGAAGGTAGGGTAGAGATAAAAGGAGAGCTGTAGAAGGATGGATATGGAACTTAAGAGCAGCATAAGATAGTGTTAGGGGCCGAAGTGAGGAAAAAAGGGTTTTTAAAAATGTTAAAGCAACACACACAACAGTTGTGACAGATCAAAATCCGCAGTCTGCTTGTTTCTCGTTTATTGTGAAATTTTGTTTTGTTTATTGTATCTTTCTTGTTTGGGTTTTTGTGTTTTATTGTTATGTTTTTTGGTATTTCTCTTTTTACACTTGCCTTGTTGTTGATTTTAATGCTATTTTTAAAGTGATGGTGCTTGTTATTTTGATAATGTTTGTGTTTGTTTATTGCTATTTCTGTAGATGTTTTTGCTATTGTTGTTTTTCTTCTTAGCTTGTTGTTTTAATTGTTCGTTCCTATAGCTGTTGGTAATATTTTTCCCACTTTTTGTCTGTTTGAAGCTTTTGTTTTTTAACGATACTCCGATACTCTATTTAAAATATTTTACCATCTTTATGAATTGAGATGTTTTTCTTTGTGACACAATCAATCCAAAACGGCTTAACAGATTTTGCTGATATTTTGAATTCAGATAGCGAATAGCCTGCAAAAGATCTCCTGGCTATATTCTTTCTCGAAAAAGAGGAGGTCCCACGCCTTAGTCATCCGAACTATTTCGAATTGATTTATAAATAATGTCGGCATCACTTCTAATCTGTTTTGGGATTATTTTTGAATTATCTCGGGATCACTTCGGTATTATTAACATTAGTGATTTTGGGATTATATCCGGACTATTTTCAAACCATTTTGGCATCATTGCGGGACTCTCTTCATGGGGTTGATTTCAAAAATACTGTACTATTTCGGAGCCATTTTGGCATCATGGTGTGACTATCCCAGATCTTATGGGCATTGTTTTCGGAAACACTGGAAAGTTTCGAAATCATTCCGGAACCGTTTGTGAATTATCTGCGGATTAATATGGGGTTTATTTCGAATATATTTCGGGATATTTTCACGATTATTCTCGGTATGGTTTCAGGACTATCTTCGGAGCATCTTTATCATCATTAATTGGCGCTTAACCACCTACGCAATTTTAGCTGATTCCTATCTGGGATAATTCTGGCCCCATCTGTGGATCATTTGGGAAATATCTTCACATTATTTTAAAATTGTTTGAATTATCATATTGCGATGGTGTCGACGCTTTCAGGATTGTTTTTTTTGGACTATTTCACTATCTTTATAAAAATCATATTGAGACTATATCCCATCTCCACTATTTACCTTCTTTTTCCTTGGACAGCCAGAGTTATTTGGAAAGAGAATGCACTGGAAAAATGCCTTGGTGTCAATTAAAAATTATTATCGCAAAGATAGCAAGATATTTGAAATAAAATACGGGTCAACTTTTGTCATAACTCCATTTTAATAATTTAATAAAATAGTATATAAATAAATATTGATAACAAGAAAAATTATATAAAAATAAATAAAAAATTTTAACGACGTCTTAAGCCACCAAAACCTCTAAAGCTTTCTCCGCCGAAATATCCTAACCCTTGACCGCCGAAACCACCAAATCCTCCACCGAAACTAGATGCCGACGCCGAAGCGCTTGCACCACCAAAACCACCAGCCCAACCACTGTTAGGCCATACTTCAGAGGACGCGATATATGAATTGGTACAGGCAAAAATTTCGTCACATGCACTGGAACTGGAACCGGTACCGGTACCTGCACTGGTGCCAGTTGAGAATTGTTTATAACATTGCTTGTGGCAAAGGCACCTGCATAACCACCTTCAAAGCCGCCACCACCGAATTTTTTGAAATGCGCTCTTATAGGTGAAGCAAATATTCCGACGAGCAGTTTTGCAGCAAGCTGGTGATTTTCTGAGGGTGAAAAAAATCATACATTACCATCATTTATTCATAAAAAAAAAACGAAACAAGATATGATCAAGATCAGAGTTCGCAAATAACAGCTCCGGAAACCGATATTTTCAATTAAAACAATTATTTAACGAGCACTCTTTGAATGTCGGTTAAATGCCTGTACTTATCGTTTCGGTTTCTGCATGGCTCAATTATATGGTTGGCTCATATCATCAGCTGATTTTATTTTTTTCTTTTCACTGGCATAGGGATTGTCAAAAGCAAATGGCAAACGCAAAATGTACCAAAACAAATTGTCAATTCGTTTTTGCCGTCGGGCTAAATTTTTTATTAACAAATATTTCACAACATTTTAAGTTTATTTTTAGTAAATGCATCTAATTTAGCGTCTTATATTCCCTCCATTCCATTCGCCTAACACCAACACACAGATTTTGACAACCTGAACAAAGGTATGTTGTTGCTGTAGAATGAGCCAATCATATAGTTGAACCATGAGTTTCTGACAGAGAAGCAAAATAAAAGAAATGGTCAGTGAACGAGAACAACCGATTACCGATAAAATACGCCCTGTTATACTGTGTACAAAAACACACCAAATTGGCAATTTATACCATTTGGCAAATTTATTACGCAATTTATCATATAATAAAATGCAAATTTAAAAAAAATTGCGTAATAAATTATTTCAAACTGCAAATGCAACCTTGTAAAGTGTGTTTATTGAGTAGATTTAAACGTTGATCGATTTGTTAATGAAAAAATATGGTTCCTTTATAGAAAAGTGTCGATTTGTTGTCGGAAAGGTATTGAACTTTTATCGAAAATATATCGAATTGATATCGTAAAAATATCGAAAGATTTCGATTTTATTTCGGAAAAATTTCCATTTTTTGTCAAAATATATCGATTATATATCGAAAATATTTCTATCGAAAAGTTACCGACAAAACATCGGTTTCGAAAACAAGTCGATATTTTTGCTATAACAATTCGATATTTTGAATATTTCTCACACAGCAAATATACTTTTTTTGGAACCAATCGATAACAAGAATAAATATTGATTTATCATCGGAAAAATATTAGTTTTTTATAGAAAATATATTCATTTGTTGTCGAAAAGTTGCGATAACAATTCGATATTTTACAGATAAATCCTCGAAGAAAAATTAAAATTTTTCCGATGGCAAACCGGTAATTTATCGATAACTAATCAATAAAAAATCGATATACTTTTGATAACAAATCTAGATTATCCGATAATAGTAAGACTTTTCGTATTTGTAAATGATTTTTTTCAAAATTATGCAAAATTTTTTATTATTAGTCACTATTGATCCAAAAAATATCCCGAAGCGATCTTAAATTAGTCCAAAAATAGACGACGAAATGTTCCCGAACGACTTCCTGAAAGCATTACTACAAAAAGTCTCGTAATGATTGTAGTAATTGAAACCACGTATTATTATTTTAACAAAACTTTAAATTATATTTTTTAAAACGCCTAAATGTATGCGTCTATTTTATTTTTTATTTTTCACAATAATGAAAATTTTTGAAAATTGAAAAATCAATATTTGAAAATTACAAAGTTCAAAGTAACTAAAATATAAAGTTAAATAAAAACAAGTAAGGAAGGCTAAGTTCGGGTGTAACCGAACATAACATACTCAGTTGAGAGCTATGGAGACAAGAAAAGGAAAATCAATCTGGGGTAACCCTGGAATGTGGTTGTATAACATGTGTATCAAATGAAAGGTATTAAAGAGTATTTTAAGAGAGAGTAGGCCATAGTTCTATGGATGAACGCCATTTAGGGATATCGCCATAAAGGTAGACCAGGGCTGACTCTAGAATTTGTTTGTACGATATGGGAATCAAATGAAAGGTGTTACTGAGCATTTTAAGAGGGAGTGGGCCTTAGGTCTATCGGTGGACGCCTTTTCGAGATGTCCCCATTAAGGTGGACCAGGGGTGATTCTATAATGTGTTTGTACGATATGGGTATCAAATGAAAGCTGTTAATGAGTATTTTGAAAAGGAGTGATCCTTAGTTCCATAGGTGGACGCCGTTTCGAGATATCGCCATAAAGGTGGACCAGGGGTGTCTCTAGAATGTGTTTGAACGATATGGGAATCAAATGAAAGGTGTTACTGAGCATTTTAAGAGGGAGTGGGCATTAGGTCTATAGGTGGACTCCTTTTCGAGATATCGCCATTAGGGTGGGCCAGGGGTGACTCTAGAATGTTTGTACGGTATGGGTATCAAACGAAAGGTGTTACTGAGCATTTTAAGAGGGAGTAGGCATGAGGTCTATAGGTGGACGCCTTTTCGAGATATCGTCATTAGGGTGGGCCAGGGGTGACTCTAGAATGTGTTTGTACGATATGTGCATTTAGGTCTATAGGTGGACGCCTTTTCGAGATATCGCCATTAGGGTGGGCCAGGGGTGACTCTAGAATGTGTTTGTACGATATGGGTATCAAATGAAAGGTGGTAAGGAGTATTTTAAAAGGGAGTAATCCTTAGTTCTATAGGTGGACGCCTTTTCGAGATATCGCCATAAAGGTGGACCAAGGGTGACTCTAGAATGTTTGTACGATATGGGTATCAAACGAAAGGTGTTACTGAGCATTTTAAGAGGGAGTGGGCATTAGGTCTATAGGTGGACGCCTTTTCGAGATATCGCCATTAGAGTGGGCCAGGGTGACTCTAGAATGTGTTTGTACGATATGGATATCAAATGAAAGGTGGTAATGAGTATTTTAAAAGGGAGTAATCCTTAGTTCTATAGGTGGACGCCTTTTCGAGATATCGCCATTAGGGTGGGCCAGGTGTGACTCTAGAATGTTTGTACGATATGGGTATCAAACGAAAGGTGTTACTGAGCATTTTAAGAGGGAGTGGGCATTAGGTCTATAGGTGGACGCCTTTTCGAGATATCGCCATTAGGGTGGGACAGGGGTGACTCTAGAATGTTTGTACGATATGGGTATCAAACGAAAGGTGTTACTGAGCATTTTAAGAGGGAGTGGACATTAGGTCTATAGGTGGACGCCTTTTCGAGATATCGCCATTAGGGTGGGCCAGGGGTGACTCTAGAATGTTTGTACGATATGGGTATCAAACGAAAGGTGTTACTGAGCATTTTAAGAGGGAGTGGACATTAGGTCTATAGGTGGACGCCTTTTCGAGATATCGCCATTAGGGTGGGCCAGGGTGACTCTAGAATGTGTTTGTACGATATGGGTATCAAATGATAGGTGGTAATGAGTATTTTAAAAGGGAGTAATCCTTAGTTCTATAGGTGGACGCCTTTTCGAAATATCGCCATTAGGGTGGGCCAGGTGTGACTCTAGAACGTTTGTACGATATGGGTATCAAACGAAAGCTGTTACTGAGCATTTTAAGAGGGAGTGGGCATTAGGTCTATAGGTGGACGCCTTTTCGAGATATCGCCATTAGGGTGGGCCAGGGGTGACTATAGAATGTTTGTACGATATGGGTATCAAACGAAAGGTGTTACTGAGCATTTTAAGAGGGAGTGGACACTAGGTCTATAGGTGGACGCCTTTTCGAGATATCGCCATTAGGGTGGGCCAGAGGTGACTCTAGAATGTTTGTACGATATGGGTATCAAACGAAAGGTGTTACTGAGCATTTTAAGAGGTAGGGGGCATTAGGTCTATAGGTGGACGCCTTTTCGAGATATCGCCATTAGGGTGGGACAGGGGTGACTCTGGTATGTTTTTGTACGATATGGATATCAAATTAAAGGTATTAATGAGGGTTTTAAAAGCGAGTGGCCCTTAGATGTATATGTGAAGGCGTTCTCGCGATATCGACCAAAATGTGGACCAGGTGATCCAGAAAATCATCTGTCGGGTACTGCTAATTTATTTATATATGCAATACCACTAACAGTATTCCTGCCAAGATTCCAAGGGCTGTTGATTTCGCCTTGTAGAACTTTTTCATTTTCTTCTACTTAATATGGTAGGTGTCACACCCATTTTACAAAGTTTTTTCCAAAGTTATATTTTGCGTCAATAAACCAATCCAGTTACCATGTTTCATCACTTTTTTCGTATTTGGTATAGAATTATGGCATTTTTTTCATTTTTCGTAATTTTCGATATCGATAAAGTGGGCGTGGTTATGGTCAGATTTCGCCCATTTTTTATACCTAGAAAAACTGAGCTCAGGTAAGTACGTGGGCTAAGTTTAGTAAAGATATATCGGATTTTGCTCAAGTTATTGTGTTAATGGCCGAGCGGAAGGACAGACGGTGGACTGTGTATAAAAACTGGGCGTGGCTTCCACCGATTTCGCCCATTTTTACAGAGAACAGTTACCGTCATAGAATCTATGCTCCTACCAAATTTGAGAAGGATTGGTAAATTTTTGTTCGACTTATGGCAATAAAAGTATTCTAGACAAACTAAATGAAAATGGGCGGAGCCACGCCCATTTTGAAATTTTCTTTTATTTTTGTATTTTGTTGCATCATATCATTACTGGAGTTGAATTTTGACTTAATTTACTTATATACAGTAAAGATATTAAATTTTATGTTAAAATTTGAATTTAAAAAAATTTTTTTTTAAAAAGTGGGCGTGTTCTTCATCCAATTTTGCTAATTTTTATTTAGCACATATAGAGTAATAGTAGTAACGTTCCTGCCAAATTTCATCATGATTCCTTCAACAACTGCCAAATTACAGCTTGCAAAACTTTTAAATTACCTTCTTGTAAAAGTGGGCGGTGCCACGCCCATTGTCCAAAATCTTACTAATTTTCTATTCTGCGTCATAACATCAACCCACCTGCCAAGTTTCGTCGCTTTATCTGTCTTTTGTAATGAGTTATCGCACTTTTTCGGTTTTTCGAAATTTTCGATATCGAAAAAGTGGGCGTGGTTATAGTCCGATATCGTTCATTTTAAATAGCGATCTGAGATGAGTGCTCAGGAACCTACATACCAAATTTCATCAAGATACCTCAAAATTTACTCAAGTTATCGTGTTAACGGACGGACGGACGGACGGACGGACGGACGGACGGACGGACATGGCTCAATCAAATTTTTTTTCGATCCTGATTATTTTGATATATGGAAGTCTATATCTATCTCGATTCCTTTATATATGTACAACCAACCGTTATCCAATCAAACTTAATATACTCTGTGAGCTCTGCTCAACTGAGTATAATAATAAGAACCCTACATTACTCCCCCTTCAAGAAAATTTATCATTAAACAAATGTAACTCTCTTTTTATGTAAATTCTTGGTGTTGTTTGTGTCCGTTGTTTCAATTATTGCAGGTTTTAATCTATCAATAGGAATAGTTTTAATATTATTATCTATTTGAAGTTTAAAACATTTTTGGTCTTTTTCCACAATTTTGTAAGGTCCTTCATATGGTTGTTGTAATGAATGTTTATTAATGACTCGAACAAAATCAAATTTACAAGTTTGAAGATCTTTTGGAACATAAATTCCAGTATCAGCATCTTTATGATGACTTAAATTTTATCTAACATTTCGAAAATGTTCACGTAAATTACTTAAAACCTCAGTTGATGAGAAATTTTTAGCTGATGGCACAACAGGTTCCCCTGCCAAACGTAAATTCTGACCGAAAACCATTTCCGCTGGTGTAGCCGAAATATCTTCTTTGTAAATAGATCGCAAACCAAGTAATATGACAGGTAACTCGTCATACCAATTATTTGTGTCCTCTCTAGCTATTATAGTAGTCTTTAATTGTCTATGAAACCTTTCAACGATACCATTTCCTTGAGGGTGATATGCGGATGTTGTATTTTGGTGACTACCAAGTAATTTAGTTAACTCTGAAAACAATTTCGATGTAAATTGGCTACCTTGATCAGTTGTTATCTTTAACGGAACTCCAAATCGAGAAATATATTCTCTAAAAAACTTATTTGCAATTGTAATTGCTGAAATATCTTTTAATGCATATGCCTCAGGCCAGCGGGTACATATTTCAATAATCGTTAAAATATAGCGATGTCCTTTTGAAATAGGTAATGGTCCAACTATATCTAAATGGATGTGTTCAAATATATTCTTGGGAATTTGAATTTTGACAACAGGGGATTTTGTATGACGATAAACTTTAGACTTTTGACAATTAAGACACTCTTTTGACCAAATATTAATATCCTTATTCATATTAGGCCAATAATATTTTTTAACTATGAGCCGTCGTGTAGCTCTTGTACCCGGATGTGCTATTCCATGTAAAATATCAAATACTGTCTTTCGCAAATTACTCGGTACAAATGGCCTAGGAGTGTCTCCTGAAATTTCACACCAAATATAAAAATTTAAAATGGGAATATTAATTAGTTTTAAATTTAGATATTGAGATTCAGATACAAGTTGATTTAAGTCATCATCTTTTTGTTGTTCAGTTTGTAAAATTTTAAAATTCAGTTCTGTATTATATATTGCATTAACCTCAAAAGCTCTAGATAGCGTATCTGCTACAACATTGGATTCTCCTTTAATGTATTGTATGTCATCAGTAAATTGTGCTATAAATTTCAAGTGTCTCGTTTGTCTGGGACTTCGTTCTGTTTTTGAATTTAAAGCAGTAGTCAAAGGTTTATGGTCTGTATAAACTGTAAATTGTCTTCCTTCCAACAGATATCTAAAATGTTTTATATTTAAGTAAATCGCCAATAACTCCCTATCAAAAGCACTATATTTTATTTCAGTTGGAGAAAGTATTTTAGAAAAGAATGCAATGGGCTCAATTTTATTATTGTAATTTTGTTGTATAACGCCCCCAATCGCTGTGTTAGATGCATCTACTATTAAAGATAATTTAGCATTTTTGTTAAAATGATTTAACAATATCGTAGATGCAAACTTATCTTTAATGCATTCAAAAGCTTCATTCGAATTCTCGTCCCATACCAAAGTTTTGTCACGTTTCTCACTTACTTTGTTAATTAGCTCATAAATTTTGTTTGTAAATTCTGCTAGTTTTGGAATGTATCTATGATAATAATTTACCATACCAATAAATTTCTGTTTGCTTAACTGATTTTGGACGTTCGAAATTGCGAATAGCTGATACCTTTTCATCGGAAGGTCGAATACCTGTTCCAGAAATGTTATGTCCTAAAAAATCTATATTTGTTACACCAAAAGTACATTTACTTGGTTTAATGTTTAAACCGTACTCTGTAAGGCGTTGAAAAAGGATACGTAAATCTTTTAAATGTTGTTCTTCCTCTTTACTTGCAATAAGTAAGTCGTCAATGTAAGCATATACAAAATCTAAGTCACCTACTACCTCATTTATAAATCTTTGAAAGGTTTGTGCAGAATTTCTAAATCCGAAAGGCATTCTCATGAATTCAAACATACCGAAAGGAGTTGTAATAGCAGTTTTATAAATATCTTCTTCAGTCATAGGAATTTGGTGATATGCCCTAACTAAATCTAATTTTGAAAATATATTTTTATTATGAAGGTATTTAAAATCCTGAATGTGAGGTAAGCGATAACGATCAGGAACAGTTACAATATTCAATCTTCTAAAATCACCACATGGACGCCAATCATTCATCTCTTTTTTAGGTACAAGGTGAAGTGGTGATGCTACTGAAGAATTTGAAGGCCGACAAATGCCTGTTTTAACTAAGAAATCAAACTCCGTCTTTGCGACTTTGTGTTTTACCGGATCTAAGCGCCTGGGCTTAGAAAATGGAAGACTACCTTCTGTTACAAGTCGATGTACTGTTGTATGTTTAACAGGTTTAGTATAATCTGGCTCTGAAATAAGTGACGGAAACTCTTTTAATAATTTTGTAAATTTATTGTCAACCACAAATAATTTAGGTAATGGCATATCACAAAAGTAGGATACTGTATTAACTGAGAGATTGGTTAATGGATCTACTAAACGTTTATGTTTAATGTCTATAAGAAGACCATATTTACAAAGAAAATCAGCGCCGATTATTGGCTTGGCTATATCCGCAATCAAAAATGTAAAGGGAAATTCACGTCTTAAACCCAAATTTACGTTTAAAAGCCTTTCCCGTAAGTGGCAATTGTTGAGCCATTAGCTGCAGTGAGAATTATGTCTGAACGTTTCGTACGAGGAAATTTAGACGCGGGTAATACCGAAATTTCTGCTCCACTATCAATTAAAAAATTTTGTGTGTTTTTTCTATCAAAAATAAATAAGCGACGCGTCGAAAATTCTAAATTTCCGTTGTTCGTCGCTGCAAAACGGAAGAATTTAGTTTGTTGAATCTTTGTTTTTGTTATAAGAACAAGGTTGTTCACAACTTCTAGCATTATTTCCAACTTGTAGTGAAATCTATACAACCAATTTGGATTATTACGCGAGTTAGAACGATGCCTAAAAGAATTTCTAAAATTATTCCTAGAATTAGAACGCGACCTAGATTTATTCCTATACACTTCTGTTTTAATTTCTGCTAACTCCAAAGAAAGTTTCTGAAAACTTTCACACATTAAAGAAGTGGTTCTAACTAGATTTTCAATAACTGAATTTGTATTTACTGAGATATTGTATTTACTGAGAAAACTTCTTTTTTATTCATAACTTCAAAAATGTTATCCGCTAATTTTACTAATTTATTAATATTATTAGAACTTGAGCTAGCCAAAATTGCATTTAAATTTTTGGGAAGTTTTCTCAACCAAATTCTCTTTAAAATATTTTCACTAAAATTTGAACCGGCTAACAAAATTAATGACCGATAAAATTCAGAGGGCTTGCGATCACCCATTTCAGAATCATATAAGATTTTGTCAAGCTTTGAATTTTCACTAAGAGAATGTCTTTCTATTAAAACTTTTTTGAGTTCACTAAACTTGTTAGTGAGGGGAGGATTTTGGATAAAATCTAAAATTGTTACTATTACGTCTTGTGGAAGTGCTGTTATAATGTGTTCGTATTTGGTATTCTCTTGAGTTATATTTTTGGTGCTAAATTGTGTTTCAGCGTGTATAAATCACGCTTCTGGACAACTAGTCCAAAATTGTGGAAGTTTGACAGATGTAGCACAAATTTCGCAATTATTTTGATCAATAAGCGAATCATTTAAATTTTGTGTGAGTGTAGAAGTGTGTGTATTGTCTCGTGGAGAATGAAACATTTTAACTAAATTGAAGAAGGAGTTTACAAATTTAGTAAAATATTAAATATCAATATTATAAAAAATATTTATATTTTATAATAACTGTTTAAATAAACAATATATATGTATTTAATTAGCGAGCTTTGCTCATATTGCTTTATACAATGGTTTTTGTAATTGATATTAGAGAAAAATTGTAAGTTTACAAACGGCGATGGTTACTAGGACATGTTTCTGAATTTCACTTCTTCATCAGCTAGCTTTTCGGGAGCTGAGCGTTGAACTCGAATCTCCAACATTCATATCAGTGCAAGCCTTTAGCTGCTACGCCACATGAATGTTCCGTTGTTCGCTGTATAATTGGTCTCTAAGAGTTGCCTTTTTGTTTATATGCCTTTTGATCACCATGTAGGCACATACACTCTGTATGTAGTTTATTCCTAATGGTGTGGATATGATTTTTAGGCGCGCTTTTGAAAGCTTAGTAACATTTGTTCGGATTTTTACAGTATTTGATTATAATACTTCCGCTGTTACTATTATATCAATATGATCATATGTATTTAATTAGCGAGCTTTGCTCATATTGCTTTATACAATGGTTTTTGTAATTGATATTAGAGAAAAATTGTAAGTTTACAAACGGCGATGGTTACTAGGACATGTTTCTGAATTTCTCTTCTTCATCAGCTAGCTTTTCGGGAGCTGAGCGTTGAACTCGAATCTCCAACATTCATATCAGTGCAAGCCTTTAGCTGCTACGCCACATGAATGTTCCGTTGTTCGCTGTACAATTGGTCTCTAAGAGTTGCCTTTTTGTTTATATTCCTTTTGAAGAAGTGAAATTCAGAAACATGTCCTAGTAACCATCGCCGTTTGTAAACTTACAATTTTTCTCTAATATCAATTACATAAACAATATATATATATTTAACTTAGAACAAACCAACCTCAAAATTCTTCTTCCAAAATTTTGTTCCCTTTTAATTGTGTAGTTGCTTTAAAATTGATTGATGAAATTTGACGATGGTTTTAATATTGTGCAATGGCTTTAAAATTGATTGATGAAATTGGACAATGTATTGTGCAATGGTTTTAAAATTGATTGATTAAATTATGCAATGGCTTTAGAAAGGATTGAGCCTCTGACAGATTGATTGATGCTGGTTTCACTATTTTGAAGCATTTGTATTTGACAAATGTGGACCTCCTTTTTAATAACTTTCGTTAATTTTATGTGATTTAATTAAGTTAAATATTTCAATAGAACGTTTCATTCGCACAAACGCATAAATGACTTTTGCTCAAAGAAATCATAGGTTCCAAATCAAAAATACATAGCAGGTGTTAGAAGCAAATGTCGATTATGATACGACTTAAATTGACTATATATATACTTTTCATAGAGTTATATTGTTTATTTAGTTTTTTTTTTTAATACTTATTGTATAATTTGTGGCGGTGTGCACTATATTGCGATTTTTATCGAATTGAACAGCCGTCTGAATTATCTTGGTCAAATTGACCTCAAAATAAAAACGTTTTTGATAATTCCACCACACCAAGTTACTGCAATGAACAAGAAAAATCGTCTACTTTGCAAAATTTTAATTTAAGAATGTTCCATAATAACTACAGTTGCGTTTAGGAATCCCGTATAATTTATATATTTAAAATCGTTTTAAATATTTGTATGATCAGACACACACTTTTTTAAAATAGGCAGAGATCGCCAATGTAGTAATTGAAACCACGTATTATTATTTTAACAAAACTTTAAATTATATTTTTTAAAACGCCTAAATGTATGCGTCTATTTTATTTTTTATTTTTCACAATAATGAAAATTTTTGAAAATTGAAAAATCAATATTGAAAATTAAAATATTTATAATACATTTGAAAATTACAAAGTTCAAAGTAACTAAAATATAAAGTTAAATAAAAATAATAAGAACCCTTCAATGATCTCAAAATTATCCCGAACAATTAAGAAATTGTTAAGAAATAGTGGCCGCGATCCGGACAAAGACGATATGCTGTTCACCTTGAAAAATAACAATTATTTGCATACCCTTATAATGTTAATTTTATCATAACAGAAGAGAGATTCACCATTACCGAAACCTATTACGGTCGCAACTTAACAGTTTTAAAAAGCCTAAAGGGCCCATTACTGATACTTAGCATAGACTTGACTCGACGCATACAATCTGGCATCATAATCAATAAATGCCAATTTGTTTGACAAAATGCCAAAATGAAATGGAAAGAAACAAATAGCATTTAAAATGTAAACGTCACTTAGAACTTACATCAAAATTCACCAGACTTCTAAATCGAGTTAAGTGTTGCTAAGTTTTGAGTGATCAGTAATATGTAATGTTCATTTAACAGAACTGTGACAGTTCTCAAGCCAAGTCAAGTCTATGCTAAGTATCAATAATGGGCCCTTTACGCAATAAATCACTATACACGATCTCAGTGATAGTGAGAAAACGTTTGAAAATAAAAATTAATCACTGACAAAGACCGAAATAATTAAAAACAAAACATATCTCACTGAGAAAGCCTTTTATTCTTCTTGTATAAAAGTTGTTATCCGCAATCACCCGAATTGCCTTTTCTGGTTAACCGTTAAATGTAATCGCTAAATGAGATTATAAGCTCGAAGCTTCTTCACCCGAGCTGTATGACAACGTGTATTAAAAAAAACTGTTTTGAATTTTTTCATCATAGTGTTCTTGTGAGGCTGATTCTGCAGTTTTTGGACTACAATTGTTCTAAATATTTCGATAATTTTCTCAAACACATTTTCATTTCGATAACTACTTCCGATTTGCCACCGGTAGATGAAAGAATTATATTTTTAGTATTAAATGTCCAAAGCAGATAAAACCCAACATTTATTCACGTACAACATTTCGCCGTCAACTTACGAAGCTTCCCATCATAAAACACGAATCCGGCAACAAAGCTTATTCACCAAAAATTTAAAACTGAACTGCACACAAAATGCGTATGAACTTTTATATTTCAGAGTCAATTTTTTGGCCAAAATGATCACTTATCTTTGACAATACAAATAGAACGTCAAAGAGGCAAGGGAATTCCGATTTAATAAGTCAAAGATGAAAATTTCCTGTTAGTCAAGCAGTGGCACACTGGCCCATATGGCCTTCACTAGCGGTTAAAAGTAAAAATTTTAGGTGTAATCAAGCGAGCATTTTTCATTTCCTATTGATGATAATGCCCAATTTTAGTAGTAAACTTTGTCAAAAACTGAAAAGCTAATGGAAAAAATGTATTTGTAAAAATTTTTAGGCAATTCGCAAAGTCTGCTATCCATCGTGATTTGTCATGTGTTCTTTATTGATGTTTCGGATATAAAATAAAAAAAATATAATTCAGCAGCTTGTGTACATTATACTGTAACGAATTTACTGCAAATCCTTCCTCTGTTGAATAAATAACTCCAATATTTAATAACGCAGAATGGCCTTTATTCAAGTACTTCACAATAAATAACTTTACTATTGCTCGACAGATAGCGTGCTTAATCGAAA
This sequence comes from Eurosta solidaginis, assembly GCF_040869045.1. NCBI lineage: Eukaryota > Metazoa > Arthropoda > Insecta > Diptera > Tephritidae > Eurosta > Eurosta solidaginis. Next base: position 27,885,015 of record NC_090319.1, on the reverse strand, counting down.
CTGATTGTAGCGCCTACGGTTGCTGCCTTATATACTCTTTGATTTCCTCATTGCATCTTCTAGGCGCTTCTGTTCTAGAATCTACTAGTTGGTTATCTGCTGTAATTATAACTACAGATGTACGTGTATAGCTCTCATATGTGCGTGTGTTTGTGAGCGACACTTCCACAATTATAATTGCATATCGCAGATAAGATATCTGCACGTGTTTGTGCGTTGCTTCTCCGCTGCGTGTACGTACATATGTGTAGACATAATGATTGATTCGTTTATGTAGATACATAATGATTGATTTATGGATGTGCATACATACAATCACTGCTTAGCATCGGCTTAGAGATGGCAGTACACCTTAGTGTTGCTAATATTCGTAACACTGCCCTCCACCTAAGTCTGATCGTCCCGATCAGACAAATCTCTCGATCTAAATGGTGCTAACATCTCTAAATGAACCACCCTTCTATTTCGTGGTTTCCCAATGGTTTAATTGCGGTAGATGGAATTACTGATCTTCTTCAGTAAACCACCAACTCTACACAGAGGAAAATGAAATAGCGCAGTCTTTGAATGACTATTTCATTGATAGTATATTGGAGATTAGCATGAATATTCCTACTTCTTTTAGTAATGAAGGTACTATAGATGAGCAAAATGGCCGTAATGTTTTTAAGTTTCAGAAAGTTTCCACTTCAGAGATAGTTGATATAGTAAGTAAGTTTAAAAATAAAATTGGAGGGAAGAAACTTGTGTCGGAAGGAGTCGTTAAAGATTCCATAACGTATACAGGTTTTTTCTATTCTCAGCTTGTTAATGAGAGCTTAGATAAAGGTCTCGTTCCTAGTTTATGGAAATCTTCTATAGTTGTGCCATTAGAAAAAGTGAAAAATACCATCAAAGCTGAGGAGATAAGACCTATTAACACGTTACAATGTGATGAAAAAATTTTGGAAACAGTGGTAAAAAATCAGCTGGTAAAATATTTAGAAGATAATGTAATTATTATACCTCAACAATCTGGTTTTCGAAAAAAACATTCATGTGAAAGTGCTTTGAATTTGGTTTTAGCTAACTGGAAAGAAGACTTAAGCAGGAAAAAACACATATTAGCTGTGTTTTTGGATTTAAAGCGTGCATTCGAGACGATCGACCAAAAATTAATGCTGAAAAAGCTTTCTTGCATTGGCGTTTCTGGTATAGAACTAAAATGGTTTCAAGACTTCCTAATTAACAGATACCAAAGAACAGTGATTGGAACGTCCGTATCGGATAAAAGGGAGGTACCTGTTGGTCTACCTCAAGGGTCTGTGCTGGCACCCATAATGTTCAATATATATATTAATGATATAACTAGCTCCATTAAGCACTGTGAAATAAAATTGTTTGCTGATGATACATTGCTGATGATAAGTGGGAACAATATTACTGAAATATATGCTAAGCTACAAGAAGATCTTAACAGCGTACATGGTTGGTTATGCGTAAACAGACTAAAAGTGAATGTCAATAAAACGAAATTTATGGTTATATCTAGACGCAATTTTCAAAACAATGAGCTACAAAACTTAAATATAAATAACGAACTAATTGAAAAAGTCAGCATTATAAAATACTTGGGAATAAAAATAGATGATAAGCTGAATTTCAACGAGCACGTGGATTATACGGTAGGAAAAATAGCGAAAAAGTTATATTTTACACAACGAACCTGCAAATATTTAATAGAAGGTATAAAATCATCGTCTACAGATCTATAATCGAACCTAATTTTATTTATTGCCCAACTATATTTTTCATCTTGCGAGATAGTCAGATATACAAGCTACAAAAGCAACAGAACCGCGCTATGAGATTCATTCTCAAAAAACGGTATGACACATCTATCAGAGACATGCTATGCTCTCTTAATTGGCTTAGCATTAGACAGCAACTTTTTTATTATACCATAAAATTTATTAAAAACATAATAGAAGGAACTTTGCCTGCGTATTTGAGGACTAATATAAAATATGTAAAAGATGTGCACTCTGTAAATACTCGTAATAAAAATGATTTTAATCTGCCGGCTTATAAAACTGAAGCAGACAAATGTAATCTGTATTATAAAGGTCTTAAATCATATAATGAACTACCGATTGATATTAAATCATGTCATTCCAATAAATTTAAACAAAAATTGTACAATTATTGCAGAACACTACCAATTTAGTGCTGGACAGGCGGACTTCCATAGCATCGATAGAAGTGCAGCGAAACTATACTGCTGTGTAGCGCCAAGACTTCCAAGCTCTTGTGCGCATACAAAAAAGGTTGCCGAAGCACATACTGAAACGCATCACTCGATTAACTCAGTGCATCGCCGTGCAGATGTTGCCTTCGCGCTTTACTAACATGCGTAAAATGCCTACATACTACATTATCGCAACGCTTTGTTCGCATGATCTGGAAGTCTCCCATCCATAGTACTCCAAGGTAGGACATAGATGTAACTATTCTAGATTGCATAGTCCAGAAGACAATTATAAACATGTAAAATAGATTTAAGTTAGGCTTAGGAAAGCCGTAATAAATAAATACATTACATTATACATTACATTACATTCACAACTCTGTATGGGCCTTCCCAACTGCACCGAAGTTTGGATGGAACACCTTTCCGCCGATGAGGGTTGTATAACAGTACCAAATCTCCCGCCAAGAAACCTTCCGAATTATTGTTCTCATCGTACCTGTGTTTCATCTTATTACTCATTACCCTGGTTCGTTCCCTCACACTCTGTTGTTTGGCCAATGAACTACTTTGTAGAGCTTGCGCTTGACGGATTTGCTTTGCATAATCAATATCGTTCCGACGCTTCACAACAGTAGTGTGCCCTGCTTGAAACCACCCTTGCATTCTTTCTGCGAAATCCTTTCCTTCGTTTTAGTACGTCCGTTGGGGCTTTTCAATACCAGAGTTTCACTCACAGGTACCTTCGGTTTTGATTTGTTTGGCCCATTTGTTCCATCAACCTTTGCTCGATCTACTTTCCTTGACTTTCGTGGTCTCTGTCGAATCTCCTCCACCAGCACTCGCTTACTGCTGACCCCTTTTTCCAAACTGAAGTTAAGTGGCACATCCTGGTTTTTATATTGTATAATCCTTCTATGCATATCGATCCTGATGTCATAGTCAACTAAGAAATCCACTCCCAATATGACTTCATCAACGATCTCTGCCACAACGAATTTGTGTACAACCATGACCTCCCCAATTAAAACTTCACATACCACTTCTCCCCGGACTTGGTTATACTCGCCAGTAATCGTACGCAATCTTGCTCCAGGGAATGGCTTTACTTTCCTGTTGACCAAATCAGATCGGATCAAGGAATGAGATGCGCCCGTATCTACAGTCAGTACACGCCCCTTGCCATCCACATTTCCTTTGACGGTAAGACTGCTCGATTTCCTTCCAGTTTGCGAGATAGGTATCACACGACATTCAATAACTGGGGCAAATTCTCGATCTTTACATTTGACTCGCTCTTGTTTATCTCCTCCAGCTTTGCGTTTACGACCAGCCAAGTTGGAACTACCATGACCGGTGCTGCAATGACGTGCAATGTGACTTGGGTTACCGCACTTGAAACACTTCATAACTCTGGCATTGTTTTGTTGTAATCCCTTCAGTGCTTCCAAAATTGTGTATACCCAATCTGGCCTTTTAATTTCCACGCGAATAGCTTTGTATGCGGGCTTACTCAAAAGTGACGCTGTTTCCTGGGTCAGTGCATGGAATACCGTTTCAGCAAATGTTGGCTTTGGGTTCGCGTATGTGGCTCGCTTCGTTTCGACGTCCCGTATGCCGTTAATAAAGCTCTGAATCCTTACCCTTTCAGTGTATTCCACGGGTGCGTCCGCATTTGCAAGATGAGCCAATGTTTCAACATCCGAAGCAAACTCCTGTAATGTCTCATTTGCTTTTTGGTAACGGTTTTGCAACTCAATTTGGTATATCTGTTTTCTATGCTCGCTTCCATAACGTCTCTCAACAGCGGCCATCAATGCTTCATAGTTGTTCCGCCCTCCTTCGGGAATCGTCTGTGGGATTTCGGCTGCTGGCTCCTTCAATGCTACGAATAGAGCATCAACTTTATCTTCAACATTCCAGTTGTTCACTGCTGACGGCTTCTCAAATTGAAGCTTGAATACCCCGAAAGGAACAGAGCCGTCAAAAGATGGAGTTTTTACCTTCGGATTGCTCGCTGGAACAGCTGGGCGATTTAGTTGTAACTGTTGCCTAAGACCTTTCAACGCTTCTATCTCGGCATCAATTTTGTCCTCGAGTTGTAAAATTTTTGCATCCTGCTCTTCCAGTTTCGCAAAGAGCTGCGATGATACCTGTTCCGAAATTTTTGTCGACATTCCAGATATACGTGCGTCTTGCGCTTGTAGTTGAGATGACATATATGTCTTCTGTTCTTCCAATTGAGATCACATTTGCGACGCCATTTCTGAAATGCGTGTTTGTACAGATATTGTGCTCGTCACTTTCTGCGGTGTTTCGTTTTTTTCTTCCATTTTTGTTGTTGTTTTGTCGCTATCATAATGAAAGACATACTCCTCAGCATTGATGATTCTTTCAAATACCATAGCTAGATACACTTAGTCGTTTTTGTAGCCGGGATTTATCGCCAAAAGTAGCCAATCCACGGACTTCCAACTCCTCCTTCAGTTGCTGGATCGTCAATTCCCTCAACTTTGCCATGTCCAAGTTGTATTCCCAATCTTCGGAATTTATTCAACAATCCCACTTCTGACACGAATTGTGACGAATTTACTGCAAATCCTCTTATTTGCAACCTTCTGCTAAGTTCGCATCACTAAACTGTTGAATAAATAACTCAAATATTTAATAATGCAAAATGGCCTTTATTCAAGTACTTCACAATAAATAACTCTACTATTGCTCGACAGATAGCGTGCTTAATCGAAACTGATTGTAGCGCCTCTACGGTTGCTGCCTTATATACTCTTTGATTTCCTCGTTGCACCTTCTAGGCGCTTCTGTTCTAGAATCTACTAGTTGGTTATCTGCTGTAATTATAACTATAGATGTACGTGTATAGCTCTCATATGCGCGTGTGTTTGTGAGCGACACTTCCACAATTATAATTGCATATCTCAGATAATATATCTGCATGTGTTTGTGCGTTGCTTCTCCGCTGCGTGTACGTACATATGTGTAGACATAATGATTAATTCGTTTATGTAGATACATAATGATTGATTTATGGATGTGCATACAATCACTGCTTAGCATCGGCTTAGAGATGGCAGTACCCCTTAGTGTTGCTAATATTCTTAACAATACATATATCGTGTTGTTTTTTTTTTTTTTAATTTGTTAATTTTTAAATGATTTTTTAACTCTAAAGTTTTTTCCGCGCTTCGAAAAAAATGTGTTCATTAACAAAAAAGACATTTTTTCATTTAAAATCAGTTTTTTACTTCTTAAATTTTTTCTATTTTACAAAAAATTATAATTATATATTGCCAAAATATAAAAAAACATATTTGTTACATATTTTGAGTTTTTGATTTTTTGTTTGTTTGTTCATTGAAAAAAAAAGAAAGAAAAATATATACTTATATTATGAATTCTGAAGTTTTCTCAGATTTGAGGACAAAAATTGTTCATTGTCAAAATGAAAACAAATAATTTTTTTATTGTTATATGTAAGCATTTTTAATTGACAAAACAAACACAAAAAAAATATTTCTATTTAAAAAACAACATGACTGAATTTTTTCCTTGCTGGGAAAAGAAAATTGTTCATTGTCAAAATAAAAAATAAAAAAACTTTATATTGATAAAACATTTTTTACTTCGTATATCTTTTCCGATTTAATAAAAATGAGTTAATTGACAAACGCATTAAAAAAATGACTAATTAACAAAGAAATTGTCGCGAAATTTTTACGTATTCCGAATGAAAATTCTTCATTGATTAAATAAGAACAAAAACAATCTACATTTTTTTAACCATTTAAAATTTTTAGAAATATGTGATCCGACCTATGAAAAGGTAGCTTATGACTCAAAAAAAAAGAAAACTACTAAGAAAATACATTGTTTATCTTTAACAGCTGTTTCTCACAATTTGGGTCATAAGCTACCTTTTCATAGGCCGGGTCACATATATTTATTTTACGAATATGTGGATCATTTGGGGATCCATTCGGGATAATTTGTGTATTGTTTTCGGGATCCCGTCAGGGCAATTTCGGGACTTATTTTGGTCTATTTCGGGATCATTTTGGGACCCTTTCGATCTCATTTCCGTATAGTTTACTGGATCCGTCCGGAATCCCGTCGGGGTTATTTTGGGACCATTTCGGAACTATTCCGGGATCACTAGGGGATCCTTCCCGGATTATTTCTGGATGGTCTTAGGGATCCCTTCAGTGTAATTTCCGGACTAATACGGGACCATTTGGGGAGCCTTCCGAAATCATTTCTGGACGATTTGCGGGATCCCGTCAGGGTAATTTCGGGACTTTTTCGGGATCATTTAGGAACCCTTCAAGAAATATTTCTGCATGGTTTTCGGATCCGTCTTGGATCCCGTCAAGATCATTTTGGGACTTCGTCGGGAGTATTTCGGGATCATTTCTGGGAAGTTTTCAGGATCCATCCGGGATCCAGTCAGGGTTATTGTGACTATTTCGGAATCATTTTGGGTCCCCTCCGGGATAATTTCTGGATGATTTACGGGATCTGTCCAGGATCCCGCTGGAGTTATCAGGATCATTTTGCGACCATTTCGGAAATGTTATAGCTAAATGTTATAGCTATGATTACACTCTTTGTAACCAACTAAATACCCGAAAAAGCAACATTATTTTCATCTAAAAATTCCCTTTGGTTTTAGCTAATTGTAGTTTCACCCCTTTGTTCTATGAGTAGTAATCCTATCACCCCTGACATATCAATTAATTTAACTTAAAAACAAAATGTATTTTCTTTATTTCGAAATAAAAAGATGATAAAAATATTTTAAGGACTACCTTTATATAAATGGACCAAAAAATGGAAGGCAATTTTTCGTTTAATACAGACATAGTCTTGTTGAATTTTGACTGAAAAACTTTAACAATAGTTCTTGTAAAAGAATTTTGGGATTTAAAATTATAAAGGTATAGCGCGTGTTTAAATTTTAAATAATCAATTAGTTAATCCCAAGTACATGGTTTACCTTAAATTGAAAGATTGCGCTCCACCTTTATAGGTTTAAATCCCAAAATTCTTTTACAAGAGCTTTTGTTATAATTTTTTAGTCAAAATTCAAGAAGACTATGTCTGTATTAAAGGAAAAATTGCCTTCTATTTTTTTGTCCATTTATATAAAGGTAGTCCATAAAATATTTTTATCATCTTTTTATTTTCAATTTTTTAGTACTGCCTACAAAAAGACAATTGCAATTTTGATGAGTAATTTCAGTAATTCCTAAGTGAAAATTCTTATCTTTATTTATTTGTTCAAAATAGATACCAGTTCTTTGGCGTTGCTCGGCCGTACTACGTCTACATCTATATTCGGCTTAGGTGACTGTAGAAAGATGTATGTGTGCTACATATAAATCGGAAAATTATTACAGCTGTTCGATGTTCTTGATATTGATGGAGCGGGTGAGTTGGACAAAGAGGATGAATGTGGTGAATGGTTCTTGTTGGCGATTATTCGACTCCAGCCGAAGCCGGATAGTGCAAAGCACCCGATGTTGGTGAATATGATCACAATTGTTGAGGGAGTAAGTTCAACACAATTGATGATGTGGTGAAGAGAATTCCACCTCGTTTGTCAGCTACTTAATTTGCACAGCTGAAAATCGTGGTGATACTCACATACGCCTGAAAGTCTAAAAGAATCGTGGTGAAAGTCGCGTATGCCTAAAACTATGCACGGACGTGCATTGAGTTGGGCCTTCAACGAGGTGGGATTCTACAATGCCTGCAACACTCAGGAGGCTAGCCATGAAGGTATGGCCTAATCTTCTAAATAGTTCAACTTGTGCGTTACGTAGCTCAAATTTTTTGATCAAACATTGCACTTTCACTGAGTTTTAAACTATATTTCAGGTTTCAAGTCTCTAGATATCCAGGAAGTTGGTTAAAAATCGATTGCAAGATTCCCAATTTAAAACTATTTTTCTCAATATTTCGATCCATGCGCCACCTAGCGGATTTTTTTTGATAAAATATTGCATTGTTACCGGGTTCTGACTTACTGCCCAAGTTTCATGTCTCTAGCTCATCGGGAAGTTACTCGAAAATCGATCGCAAGATTCCCCTCGTTTCTCAGGGATTTGTAGTTATCTCACTTAGCCCCCCACCTTAGCGGAATTTTGTTTTTTTGTAAACTGTATTGTCACCAAGCCTCGAACTGTGCGCCAAGTTTCAGGTCTCTAGGACACAGGGAAGTTAGTTAAAATGGATTGAAAGATACCCAAATCAAAATTAATTTTCTTAATATCTCGATCCATGCGCCACCTAGCGAATTTTTTTGACCAAATATTGCATTGTCACCGGGCTCCGACTTACGGCTCAAGTTTCATATCTCCAGCTCACCGGGAAGAATCGATTGCAAGATTCCCCTCGGTTTTAAAGGATTTGTAGTTATCTCAATTAGCGCGCCACCTAGCGGAATTTTGTTTTTTTTTGTAAACTGTATTGTCACCAAGCCTCGAACTTTGTGCCAAGTTTCAAGTCTCTAGGTAACCGGGAAGTTAGTTAAAAATGGATTGAAAGATTCCCAAATCAAAACTAATTTTCTTCATATCTGGATCCATGCGCCACCTAGCGAAATTTTTTTGATAAAATATTGCATTTTCATCGGGTTCTGACTAACGGCTCAACTGTCATATCTCCAGTTCATTTCCCTGCGTTTTTTCAGAGATTTTCAGGGATTTTCGTTTATCTCGATTCGTCTGTCACTTGGCGGTATCTTGTTTTCCACGAATTGTAGTGCCATCGGCTCGCAAACTATGTGTTAAGTTTCAAGTCCCTGGATCACCGAGAAGTTAGTTAAAAGTCGATGGCAAAATTGCCATTTTAAAATTAATTTTCTGTATATCTCGATCCGTGCGCCACCTAGCGGATTTTTTTCACTTGCATTGTAATGTCTCCCAGATCTGAACTATCTTCTAAGTATCAAGTGTCTAGCTCAACGGGAAGTTACCGAAAAGACTTTTCCGTGGGTCAAAAATTCGTATGGAAATGAGGTTACAAACATGAAAGGGACTTAATATATAGTATAATAATAATAAAAAAATTTAAAAACAATTTTTAAGTTCAACGGTTTTATTGAAAACAATACTTACATGAAGTAATAATAATACTAAAAGCTAGAAAATAATTAGGTAGGTTCTAGGTACTAGTCATCACACTCCTCATCAATATAGGGCGTTGATCAGATAATTAAATAAAAGCGTTGAGCACGTGAAATTTCTAAAAGTGTGAGGCGTAGCATAACCTGAATAAGGTACAGTTGGTCTTATATATGACTATCAATAGAAATTTGACGCGTCCAACGCTTTTATTTAATTGTCTGATCAACGCCGTAGATTGATGATACCTACTTATTTTCTAGCTTTTAGTATTATTATTACTTCATGTAAGTATTGTTTTCAATAAAACCGTTTAACTTAAAAAATTTGTTTTATTATTTTAGTTTCAAGTTTTTAGTCTTTATTTAATTGCCTATTATTTCTCTTTCTATTTAGTTCATTTAGTGACTCAATATTACAAGGATTTTTTCCTGACAATTTGTTACAATCTAAGTCCTGAATACATAATCCTTCGAAAGGCTTTACTCTACTCTGCGCCACGTATGCTTGTCCCACCTCCAACTCCAAAATATTTTGATGTCAGTTCTACCGGACTGTATGTAATATTTGTTCCACATATGAGCCAAATCGGACATCATAGGTCGCTTTCTATTCATGTATGTATTATGGTGTTCCAAATATGGACCAAATTGGACCACAAATACGTTTTTTTGAATATCTCGATCTTTGCGCCACCAAGCGGCGATTTTTTGTCATAGGTCGCTTTCTATTCTTGTATGTATTATATGTTCCAAATATGATCCAAATCGGACCACAAATACGATTTTTGTGAATATCTCAATTCTTGCGCCACCTAGCGGAGATTTTTTTTCATAGGTCGCTTTCTATTCTTGTATGTATTATGTGTTCCAAACAGACCTGTTAAATTTGAATTAGCATTAGTAATCAGTTAATTAGATGCCTTTTGTAATGGCCAATGATTATTTCAATTGTTTTCCGAAAAAACAATTACTAATTAATTACCATTAGAAAGAAATAAAAAATAAATCATCTTTTTTCCGATTATTGAAAAAAATCAAAAAAATCAAAAATAATGAAAAGTAACCAAAGTGATTACTTTTGATTACTTTTGATTTTTTCGATTACCTTTGGTTTTTTATACTCGGTTGAGCAGAGCTCACAGAGTATATTAAGTTTGATTGGATAACGGTTGGTTGTACATATATAAAGGAATCGAGATAGATATAGACTTCCATATATCAAAATAATCAGGATCGAAAAAAAATTTGATTGAGCCATGTCCGTCCGTCCGTCCGTCCGTCCGTCCGTTAACACGATAACTTGAGTAAATTTTGAGGTATCTTGATGAAATTTGGTACGTAGGTTCCTGAGCACTCATCTCAGATCGCTATTTAAAATGAACGATATCGGACTATAACCACGCCCACTTTTTCGATATCGAAAATTTCGAAAAACCGAAAAAGTGCGATAATTCATTACAAAAGACCGATAAAACGACGAAACTTGGTAGATGAGTTGAACTTATGACGCAAAATAGAAAATTAGTAAAATCTTGGACAATGGGCGTGGCACCGCCCTCTTTTAAAAGAAGGTAATTTAAAAGTTTTGCAAGCTGTAATTTGGCAGTCGTTGAAGATATCATGATGAAATTTGGCAGGAACGTTACTCCTATTACTATATGTACGCTTAATAAAAATTTGCAAAATCGGAGAAGGACCACGCCCACTTTTAAAAAAAATTTTTTTTTAAAGTAAAATTTTAACAAAAAATTTTATATCTTTACAGTATATAAGTAAATTATGTCAAAATTCAACTCCAGTAATGATATGGTGCAACAAAATACAAAAATAAAAGAAAATTTAAAAATGGGCGTGGCTCCGCCCTTTTTCATTTAATTTGTCTAGGATACTTTTAACGCCATAAGTCGAACAAAAATTAACCAATCCTTTTGAAATTTGGTAGGGCATAGATTTTATGGCGTTAACTGTTTTCTGTGAAAATGGGCGAAATCGGTTGAAGTCACGCCCAGTTTTTATACACAGTCGTCCGTCTGTCCTTCCGCATGGCCGTCAACACGATAACTAGAGCAAAAATCAACATATCTTTACTGAACTTAGTTCACGTACTTATCTGAACGCACTTTATCTTGGTATAAAAAATGAACGAAATCCGACTATGACCACGCGCACTTTTTCGATATCAAAAATTACGAAAAATGAAAAAAATGCCATAATTCTATACCAAATACGAAAAAAGGGATGAAATATGGTAAGGTAATTGGATTGCTTTATTGACGCGAAATATAACTTTAGAAAAAACTTTATAAAATGGTTGTAACACCTACCATATTAAGTAGAAGAAAATGAAAAAGTTCTGCAGGGCGAAATAAAAAACCCTTAAAATCTTGGCAGGTATTACATATATAAATAAATTAGCGGTATCCAACAGATGATGTTCTGGGTCACCCTGGTCCACATTTTGGTCGATATCTGGAAAACGCCTTCACATATACAAATACCACAACTCCCTTTTAAAACTCTCATTAATACCTTTAATTTGATACCCATATCGTACAAACTCATTCTAGAGTCACCCCTGGTCCACCTTTATTTCGATATTTCGAAAAGGCAAACACCTATAGAACGAAGGCCCACTCCCTTTTAAAAATACTCATTAACACCTTTCATTTGATACCCATATCGTACAAACAAATTCTAGAGTCACCCCTGGTCCAGAAAGGCCCACTCCCTCTTAAAATACTCATTAACTCCTTTCGTTTGATACCCATATTGCACAAACGAATTCTAGAGTCACCCCTGGCCCACCTTTATGGCGATATCTCGAAACGGCGTCCACCTGTGGAACTAAGGATTACTCCCTTTTAAAATACTCATTAACACCTTTCATTTGATACCCATATCGTACAAACGCATTCTAGAGTCACACCTGGTCCATCTTTATGGCGATATCTCGAAAAGGCGTCCACCTATAGAACTAAGGCCCACTCCCTCTTAAAATACTCATTAACTCCTTTCGTTTGATACCCATATTGCACAAACGAATTCTAGAGTCACCCCTGGTCCACCTTTATGGCGATATCTCGAAAAGGGGTCCACCTATAGAACTAAGCCCCACGCCCTTTTAAAATAATCATTAACACCTTTCATTTGATACCCATATCATACAAACAAATTCTAAAGTCACCCCTGGTCCACCTTTATGGCGATATCTCGAAAAGGCGAACACCTATAAAACGAAGGCCCAGTCCCTTTTAAAAATACTCATTAACACCTTTCATTTGATACCCATATCGTACAAACAAAGTCTAGAGTCACCCCTGGTCCACCTTTATTGCGATACCTCGAAAATGCGTCCACCTATAGAACTAAGGCCCACTCCCTCTTAAAATACTCATTAACCCCTTTCGTTTGATACCCATATTGCACAAACGAATTCTAGAGTCACCCCTGGTCCACCTTTATGGCGATATCTCGAAAAGGAGTCCACCTATAGAACTAAGCCCCACGCCCTTTTAAAATAATCATTAACACCTTTCATTTGATACCCATATCATACAAACAAATTCTAAAGTCACCCCTGGTCCACCTTTATGGCGATATCTCGAAAAGGCGAACATCTATAAAACGAAGGCCCACTCCCTTTTAAAATACTCATTAATACCTTTCATTTGATATCCATATCGTACAAACGCATTCTAGAGTCAACCCTGATCCACCTTTATGGCTGTATCCCTAAATGTCTCCCACCTATAGAACTATGGCCCACTCCCTCATAAAATACTCTTTAATGCCTTTCATTTGATACACATGTCATACAAACACATTCCAGGGTTTCCCTCGGTTCATTTTCCTACATGGTTATTTTCCCTTATGTTGTCACCATAGCTCTCAACTGAGTATGTAATTTTCGGTTACACCCGAACTTAACCTTCCTTACTTGTTATACTCAGTTGAGCAGAGCTCACAGAGTATATTAAGTTTGATTGGATAACGGTTGGTTGTACATATATAAAGGAATCGAGATAGATATAGACTTCCATATATCAAAATAATCAGGATCGAAAAAAAATTTGATTGAGCCATGTCCGTCCGTCCGTCCGTCCGTCCGTCCGTCCGTCCGTCCGTCCGTTAACACGATAACTTGAGTAAATTTTGAGGTATCTTGATGAAATTTGGTGTGTAGGTTCCTGAGCACTCATCTCAGATCGCTATTTAAAATGAACGATATCGGACTATAACCACGCCCACTTTTTCGATATCGAAAATTTCGAAAAACCGAAAAAGTGCGATAACTCATTACAAAAGACAGATAAAGCGACGAAACTTGGTAGGTGGGTTGACGTTATGACGCAGAATAGAAAATTAGTAAGATCTTGGACAATGGGCGTGGCGCCGCCCACTTTTACAAGAAGGTAATTTAAAAGTTTTGCAAGCTGTAATTTGGCAGTCGTTGAAGATATCATGATGAAATTTGGCAGGAACGTTGCTACTATTACTCTATATGTGCTAAATAAAAATTAGCAAAATTGGATGAAGAACACGCCCACTTTTTAAAAAAAAATTTTTTTAAATTCAAATTTTAACAAAAAATTTAATATCTTTACTGTATATAAGAAATTAAGTCAAAATTCAACTCCAATAATGATATGATGCAACAAAATACAAAAATAAAAGAAAATTTCAAAATGGGCGTGGCTCCGCCCATTTTCATTTAGTTTGTCTAGAATACTTTTATTGCCATAAGTAGAACAAAAATTTACCAATCCTTCTCAAATTTGGTAGGAGCATAGATTCTATGACGGTAACTGTTCTCTGTGAAAATGGGCGAAATCGGTGGAAGCCACGCCCAGTTTTTATACACAGTCCACCGTCTGTCCTTCCGCTCGGCCATTAACACAATAACTTGAGCAAAATCCGATATATCTTTACTAAACTTAGCCCACGTACTTACCTGAGCTCACTTTTTCTTGGTATAAAAAATGGGCGAAATATGACCATAACCACGCCCACTTTATCGATATCGAAAATTACGAAAAATGAAAAAAATGCCATAATTCTATACCAAATACGAAAAAAGGGATGAAACATGGTAACTGGATTGGTTTATTGACGCAAAATATAACTTTGGAAAAAACTTTGTAAAATGGGTGTGACACCTACCATATTAAGTAGAAGAAAATGAAAAAGTTCTACAAGGCGAAATCAACAGCCCTTGGAATCTTGGCAGGAATACTGTTAGTGGTATTGCATATATAAATAAATTAGCAGTACCCGACAGATGATTTTCTGGATCACCTGATCCACATTTTGGTCGATATCGCGAGAACGCCTTCACATATACATCTAAGGGCCACTCGCTTTTAAAACCCTCATTAATACCTTTAATTTGATATCCATATCGTACAAAAACATACCAGAGTCACCCCTGTCCCACCCTAATGGCGATATCTCGAAAAGGCGTCCACCTATAGACCTAATGCCCCCTCCCTCTTAAAATGCTCAGTAACACCTTTCGTTTGATACCCATATCGTACAAACATTCTAGAGTCACCCCTGGCCCACCCTAATGGCGATATCTCGAAAAGGCGTCCACCTATAGACCTAGTGTCCACTCCCTCTTAAAATGCTCAGTAACACCTTTCGTTTGATACCCATATCGTACAAACATTCTAGAGTCACCCCTGGCCCACCCTAATGGCGATATCTCGAAAAGGCGTCCACCTATAGACCTAATGCCCACTCCCTCTTAAAATGCTCAGTAACAGCTTTCGTTTGATACCCATATCGTACAAACATTCTAGAGTCACACCTGGCCCACCCTAATGGCGATATTTCGAAAAGGCGTTCACCTATAGAACTAAGGATTACTCCGTTTTAAAATACTCATTACCACCTTTCATTTGATAACCATATCGTACAAACACATTCTAGAGTCACCCTGGCCCACCCTAATGGCGATATCTCGAAAAGGTGTCCACCTATAGACCTAATGTCCACTCCCTCTTAAAATGCTCAGTAACACCTTTCGTTTGATACCCATATCGTACAAACATTCTAGAGTCACCCCTGGCCCACCCTAATGGCGATATCTCGAAAAGGCGTCCACCTATAGACCTAATGTCCACTCCCTCTTAAAATGCTCAGTAACACCTTTCGTTTGATACCCATATCGTACAAACATTCTAGAGTCACCCCTGTCCCACCCTAATGGCGATATCTCGAAAAGGCGTCCACCTATAGACCTAATGCCCACTCCCTCTTAAAATGCTCAGTAACACCTTTCGTTTGATACCCATATCGTACAAACATTCTAGAGTCACACCTGGCCCACCCTAATGGCGATATCTCGAAAAGGCGTCCACCTATAGAACTAAGGATTACTCCCTTTTAAAATACTCATTACCACCTTTCATTTGATACCCATATCGTACAAACACATTCTAGAGTCACCCTGGCCCACCCTAATGGCGATATCTCGAAAAGGCGTCCACCTATAGACCTAATGCCCACTCCCTCTTAAAATGCTCAGTAACACCTTTCGTTTGATACCCATACCGTACAAACATTCTAGAGTCACCCTTGGTCCAGCTTTATGGCGATATCTCGAAAAGGCGTCCACCTATAGAACTAAGGATTACTTCCTTTTAAAATACTCATTACCACCTTTCATTTGATACCCATATCGTACAAACACATTCTAGAGTCACCCTGGCCCACCCTAATGGCGATATCTCGAAAAGGCGTCCACCTATAGACCTAATGCCCACTCCCTCTTAAAATGCTCAGTAACACCTTTCGTTTGATACCCATATCGTACAAACATTCTAGAGTCACCCTTGGTCCACCTTTATGGCGATATCTCGAAAAGGCGTCCACCTATAGAACTAAGGATTACTCCCTTTTAAAATACTCCTTACCACCTTTCATTTGATACCCATATCGTACAAACACATTCTAGAGTCACCCCTGGCCCACCCTAATGGCGATATCTCGAAAAGGCGTCCACTTATAGACCTAATGCCCACTCCCTCTTAAAATGCTCAGTAACACCTTTCGTTTGATACCCATATCGTACAAACATTCTAGAGTCACCCCTGGCCCACCCTAATGGCGATATCTCGAAAGGGCGTCCACCTATAGACCTAATGCCCACTCCCTCTTAAAATGCTCAGTAACACCTTTCGTTTGATGCACATATCGTACAAACACATTCTAGAGTCACCCCTGGCCCACCCTAATGACGATATCTCGAAAAGGCGTCCACCTATAGACCTCATGCCCACTCCCTCTTAAAATGCTCAGTAACACCTTTCGTTTGATACCCATACCGTACAAACATTCTAGAGTCACCCCTGGCCCACCCTAATGGCGATATCTCGAAAAGGCGTCCACCTATAGACCTAAAGCCCACTCCCTCTTAAAATGCTCAGTAACACCTTTCATTTGATTCCCATATCGTACAAACACATTCTAGAGACACCCCTGGTCCACCTTTATGGCGATATCTCGAAACGGCGTCCACCTATGGAACTAAGGATCACTCCTTTTCAAAATACTCATTAACAGCTTTCATTTGATACCCATATCGTACAAACACATTATAGAATCACCCCTGGTCCACCTTAATGGGGACATCTCGAAAAGGCGTCCACCGATAGACCTAAGGCCCACTCCCTCTTAAAATGCTCAGTAACACCTTTCATTTGATACCCATATCTTACAAACAAATTCTAGAGTCAGCCCTGGTCTACCTTTATGGCGATATCCCTAAATGGCGTTCATCCATAGAACTATAGCCTACTCTCTCTTAAAATACTCTTTAATACCTTTCATTTGATACACATGTTATACAACCACATTCCAGGGTTACCCCAGATTGATTTTCCTTATTTTGTCTCCATAGCTCTCAACTGAGTATGTTATGTTCGGTTACACCCGAACTTAGCCTTCCTTACTTGTTTTTAATTATTTTTGATTGTTTTTAATTTTTTTTTTTTTAATTATTTTTGATTGTTTTTCCGCTTTGTTGAAAGAAAAATTCTCCTTTGTTGCATGCACGGGATAATTTAAGATGCAATAGTAAATCGTAAGGGCTTATCGAGGCGAATATATACATACTGTAACGAATTTGCTGCAAATCTTCTTATTTGCAATCCTCTGCTAAGTTCGAATCACTAAACTGTTGAATAAATAACTCCAATATTGAATAACGGAAAAATGGCCTTTATTAAAATACTTCAAAATAACACTCAAACTGTGCAACGAATAGCTTAATAACCAAACTCATATCTTAAAGGAAACTGACTTTCAAAATAATAGTGCTATTGCTCGCTAGATATCGTCTTACTCGTAACTGCTTGACAATTCAAATCAAACTGAATTACTTCTTACTCGCCTGCATCGCTTTTATAGTTTACGCTGCATACTTCTAGGCTCTTCGATTTCCAGAAGTTACTAGTTGTTTCGGCTACAAAATCGCCAGCCACAACTACGTGCACAAATTATTGCTCTCTCTTGTGACAACTCAGATAAGGTATATGCATGTGTTTGTAGTTTACAGTCCCCCACACACACATAAGCGTATAAGTAAATTCATCGGTGTGTGACATCTCATCTCTCGCTGCCTTGTATGTAAATGTTGCTCGTCGGAATGTGTACATATGTGTAGACGCAATTATTGATTCGTTTATGTAGATACATAATGATTGAATTATTGATGTGCATTCACGTCACTGCTTAGATCGGCTTAGAGCTGGCAGCACTCCTTAGTTTTGCTAATATTCGTAACACTGCCCTCCACCTAAGTCTGATCGTCCCGATCAGACAAATCTCCCAATCTAAACGCTGCTAGCATCGCCAAATGTACCACTCTTCTACTCCGTGGTATCTCAATGCTTTGTATGCGGTAGATGGTATCACTGAGCTTCTTCACAATCTTGTACGGGCCTTCCCAACTGCACCGAAATTTGGATGGAACAACTTTCCGCCGGTGAGGGTTGTATAACAGTACCAAATCTCCCGCCAAGAAACTTTTCGAATTATTGTTCTCATGGTACCTGTGTTTCATCGTACCACTCAATACCCTGGTTCGTTCCTTTACACTCTGTTGTTTGGCCGATGAACTACTTCGTAGAGCTTGCGCTGGACGGATTTGCTTTGCATAATCAGTATCGTTCCCACGTTTCCCCACAGTAGTGCGCTCTGGATTGAAACTACCCTCGCATTCCTTCTCGAAAATTCGTTGCTTCATTTTCCTGCGTCTTTTAGGTTTTGTCAATGCCAGTGTTTCTCTCGCAGGTACTTTTGATTTTGATTCATTTGGCCCATTCGATCTATCAACCTTTGCCTTCGACTTCCGTGGCCTTCGTCGAGTCTTCTCCACCAGTACCCGATTACTGCTGAACCCTTTTTCCAAACTAAAGTTAAGTGGCACATCTTGGTTCTCATAACGCATCACCCTTCTCTGCATATCGATCTTGACGTCATGGTCAACCAAGAAATCTACTCCCAATATAACTTCATCAACAATCTCCGCCACAACAAATTTGTGTAGGACCATGACCTTCCCAATCAATACTTCACATATCACTTCTCCCTGAACTTGGTTATACTCGCCAGTGACCGTACGCAACTTTGCTCCAGGTAACGGTTTTACTCTCCTGTTGACCAAGTCAGATCGGATCAAGGAATGAGATGCGCCCGTATCTACAGTCAGTACTCGTTCTTTGCCGTCCACATTCCCTCTGACGGTAAGACTGCTCGATTTTCTACCAATTTGCGACACAGATATCACAGGGCATTCAATAGCTGGATCTAGCTCTCTACCTCTTACTCGCTCTTGCTCATCTCCTCCAGCTTTGCGTTTATGGCCACCCACATTGTTGGAACTATTAGGACCAAGATCGCAATGACGTGCAATGTGACCTGGGTTGCCGCACTTGAAACATTTAATAACTCCGGCATTCTTCTGTTGAGATCCCTTCAGTGCTTCCAAAATTGTTTCTACCCACTCTGGCCTTTCTACTTCCACACGGCGTGCTTTGAAAACTGGCTTACACAGAAGCGACGCTGTTTCCTGTATCAGAGCATGCGATACCGTTTCAGCAAATGTTAGTTTGGGATTCGCATATGTAGCCCGCTTCGTTTCCACATCTCGTATGCCATTTATAAAACTCTGGATTTTTACCCTCTCGGTGTATTCCACGGGTGCGTCCGCATTTGCGAGATGAGCCAACCTTTCAACATCTGAAGCAAACTCCTGCAATGTCTCATTTGCTTTTTGGTAGCGGTTTTGCAACTCAATTTGGAATATCTGTTTTCTATGCTCGCTTCCATAACGTCGTTCTACAGCAGCCATCAATGCTTCATAATTGTTCCGCTCTCCTTCGGGAATCGTCTGCAGGATTTCCGCTGCTGGTCCCTTCAATGCCACGAACAATGCAGCAACTTTATCTTCCGCATTCCAGTTGTTCACTGCTGCGGTCTTCTCAAACTGTAGCTTAAAGACCTGGAAAGGAACAGAACCGTCAAAGGATGGTGTTTTTACCTTTGGATTACTCGCTGAAACTGCTGGACGATTTAATTGTAACTGCTCCATACGACCCTTCAAATCATCGACTTCTGCCTGAAATTGAGCGATTTTTGCATCCTGCGCTTCCAGCTTTGATGTTACCCTTGCTTCCTGTGCTTCTAACTGTGAAGACATTTGTGCCACCTGCAATGATAAGCGCTCCTCTTGTTCTTCAATCTTTGATGTTATACGGGTTTCCTGCGATTCCAGTTGTGAAGAAATTTGTGTCGACATTTCTGAAATACGTGTTTCTTGTGCTTCAATCTTCGATGTTATACGGTTCTCCTGCGATTCCAGTTGAGATGACATATACGTTTTCTGTTCTTCCAATTGTGATGCCATATATGTCTTCTGCTCTTCCAGTTGTGATGACATTTGTGACGACGTTGATGCTACTGTCGATGTTTGAGCAGATATTGCAGCCAAAATCATGTTCAAGTCTGTGCTGGTAACCGTCTGCGATGTTTCGTTTTTCTCTTCAATTTTTGTTGTCTCCTCGCCATCAAGGTGAAAGGCATACTCTTCCACATCAATTCCTTCTGCTTCCATTGCCTCTCGTAGCCGTGCCTGAAGTTCGAGTTTAACGCCGCTTGTATTCAATCCACGGCTCTCCAACTCCTTCTTCAGTTGCTGGATCTTTAATTCACTGAGCTTTGCCATATCCTTGTTGTCTTCTGGAATTTATTCAACAATTCCTCTTCTGACACCAATTGTAACGAATTTACTTGCAAATCTTCTTATTTGCAATCCTCTGCTAAGTTCGAATCACTAAACTGTTGAATAAATAACTCCAATATTGAATAACGGAAAAATGGCCTTTATTAAAATACTTCAAAATAACACTCAAACTGTGCAACGAATAGCTTAATAACCAAACTCATATCTTAAAGGAAACTGACTTTCAAAATAATAGTGCTATTGCTCGCTAGATATCGTCTTACTCGTAACTGCTTGACAATTCAAATCAAACTGAATTACTTCTTACTCGCCTGCATCGCTTTTATAGTTTACGCTGCATACTTCTAGGCTCTTCGATTTCCAGAAGTTACTAGTTGTTTCGGCTACAAAATCGCCAGCCACAACTACGTGCACAAATTATTGCTCTCTCTTGTGACAACTCAGATAAGGTATATGCATGTGTTTGTAGTTTACAGTCCCCCACACACACATAAGCGTATAAGTAAATTCATCGGTGTGTGACATCTCATCTCTCGCTGCCTTGTATGTAAATGTTGCTCGTCGGAATGTGTACATATGTGTAGACGCAATTATTGATTCGTTTATGTAGATACATAATGATTGAATTATTGATGTGCATTCACGTCACTGCTTAGATCGGCTTAGAGCTGGCAGCACTCCTTAGTTTTGCTAATATTCGTAACAATACATCATATAGGGCGAATGGTATATGAGCGTTGATCTAAACATATTCTCCGGTAAGTTTACACGCATGTGCATATTTTACTACACTCATTATATAAAATAACTAGCAGATCCGGCAGACGTTGTTCTTGCCTACCTGCATACATTTTAATAAGCTTTTTCCGTCTAACTCTGCCCTACCCCTCTACACTTTTTCCTAATCTTTTTATTCACTCCTCCTTCCGTCTTTTTTGCTTTATCTCCATCTTCGTCTCATTCCATCTCTTTCTCAGTCTCCTTCCCTCTTTTATCTTCCCTCAAGTTTTTTTCTTTCTTCTTCATCTCTTATTGCCAGCCCCGGAGGGTGGTATGTATTTTGTTCCAGTCCCATTCGGAGTCTCAGTCCCAGTCCCACTCGGAGTCTCAGTTTCAGTCCCAGTCCTAGTCCTAATACCAGTCCCAGTCCGTCTCTGGTATACTATAAAAAGCATCGTAAATACTAATATAGGCAAATTTATATACAAAATTTCATGCAAATCGAATAGGACGTATGTAAATAGGTATGTGGGTATTATTAATTCTTGTCTTTATTTCCGCTTCGCATGCATATTTTTCAGTTTTGCCAGGTTGATGCGACTAAATCGAATATCACAATGAACTTTAGAGCTCTTAGCAACAGCTTTCATTTGATATCCATAATACACACACATTCTAGGGGCATCCGGGTCCATGTTTTGGCCTATATCTCGAGACCCTAGTCACTCAGCGGTGTAAAACTTACTCTGTATTATAGCACACATCAACAACTTCAATTTGATACCCATAATATAAAAACACATTCTAGGTGTATCCGGGTCCATGTCTTGGGCTATATCTCGAGACCCTAGCGTCGCAGTTGTATGAAAATTATCCTGTACTATAGCACACATCAACAACTTCAATTTGATACCCATAATATAAAAACACATTCTAGGTGTATCCGGGTCCATGTTTTGGGCTATATCTCGAGACCCTAGCGTCCCAGTTGTATGAAAACTATCCTGTACTATATCACTCATCAACAGCTTTCATTTGATATCCATATTGTATAAACACATTCTAGGGGTACCCGGGTCCACGTTTTGGGCTCTATATCGAGACCCTAGCCTCCCAGTTGTATGAAAACTATCCTCTACTATAGCACTCATCAACAGCTTTCATTTGATATCCATATTGTATAAACACATTCTAGGGGTACCCGGGTCCACGTTTTGGGCTATATCTCGAGACCCTAGCCTCCCAGTTGTATGAAAATTATCCTGTACTAGAGCACTCATCAACAGCTTTCATTTGATGTCCATATTGTATAAACACATTCTAGGGGTACCCGGGTCCACGTTTTGATCTCAAGACCCTAGGCACGTAGCGAAAAAAAAGGTAGACGTTGGCCGATTTTCAGACCTACCCAACATGATCACAAAATTTCATGAGAATCGGTTCAGCCGTTTCGGAGGAGTTAAGCCTCTAACACCGTGACAGAAGAATTTTATATATTAGATAAAAAAAAAATCATAACTCAAGAATGGCTAAACCGATTTGGGATTTCAAAATCAACTAACCATCATCTCTCCTTCCTGTATCTTTCCTAAAAATTTCACGGCAATCTTTCTATCCGTTCTCGAGTTATGGAGTGACAATCAAAATGTACACTTCTTTTTATATATATAGAGAAGATGTATGATCGAAAACGGCGGTTTTTCTAATTGCCCAGACAATATGTAAAAAAATGTTGGATTCGTAGGTTGGCATCCAAAAGCTTTCATTTAGCAACGATTCTTTATGGTTTCATCCTTAAGTCTAGCCAATTTTGTTATATCCAAAATAAATTTATTAACATATGTCCATGTACATTAGATTGAAACTTGTTTTTATTTCCTTATGATTACGTGGATATTTCCTATAAAATTTTATGTTTTGCATAAAGAGCGATATTTGTATTACTAACAATAGAAATTCCAAACACATTTGTTTGCCAATCATACATTATTTTTTCGACATGGTTGGATATTTTCCATTGGGAGGGTGGAGCCGTGTGTAGAAGTCCACGAAAGTGGGGAAAGCTTCTGACCGCCATTCACCTGGGAATGGCCAGAGCGATTCTTTTGCATGTGGTTAAAGCAGCTCACTACTGCCGGTCGCTTGCGGCCAAGTATCCCCTGGGTAGCCGCTAAACATCCGTTCAGCGGTGAGCTAATGTGACAAGGCGACAACCTGGCTAGGTCACTCTGACATAATCGGTTTAAGGGCTAGCCGGGGGAGATCTCACCGGCAGCGTCTGTACACCTCTAGGTGCGGCTGCAAGCGGGCGTCTATTTTGGAGCAAGCGGCTCGCTATATAAACGTGCAAGTAGTATTTTCACCCCCGCTGAGCGGGTTGTGCGCTGGGCTTGGGACCCGCCACGTAAAACCATACTCCAATGAAATATAACAACAAGCCTCGGATAAATACACTCTCTATTGATGACGACCATGGCACACGCTTGAAGGACAATGAATTAAGGGCATGCACCTGGAACGTCCGCTCCTTGAATGGGATTGGTGCAGATGCCCGGCTGGTTGATGTCCTCGTCAAAGCAAAATCTGACATCACCGCCATCCAAGAAATGCGTTGGACGAAGCAAGGAAGAAAGAAGATCAAAAATTGTGACATCTATTGGAGTGGCCATACGAATAAGCGCAGTTTCGGTGTTGGATTCGTGTTGGGAGAGACACTTTGTCGCCAAGTGCTGGCGTTCACGCCTGTGGACGAGCGTCTCGCCGCTATCCGAATAAAAGCAAAATTTTTTAATATATCATTCATCTGCGCCCATGCGCCGACAGAGGAGAAAGGCGATGAGGTGAAAGACACTTTTTATGTACAATTAGAACGCACATGCGATCGCTGCCCCCGTCATGATATAAAAGTCGTGCTTGGCGACTTTAACGCCATGGTGGGCTAAGAAGGTGTTTTTGGCCCTACAGTCGGAAAGTTCAGCCAACACAATGAAACTTCTCCTAACGGACTGAGGCTGATTGACTTTGCCGGTGCTCGAAACATGGTCATATCCAGCACGAGGTTCATGCATAAAAAGATACATCAAGCTACATGGCTGTTTCCTGATCGAAATACTCGAAATCAGATCGATCACGTTGTGATAGACAGACGGCATGCCTCCAGTGTTTTGATTGTACGCACGATCCGAGGACCTAACATCGACTCGGACCATTATCTCGTTGCAGCCAAAATACGCACCCGCCTCAACGCGGCTAAAACCAAGGAACAAAAAACACAAGGAAAGCTAGACGTCGAAAAGCTTCAATCACAACAGACTGCCAATGATTTCGCAACTCGACTCTCACACCTGCTCTCTGAGAGCGCAACTCATCCTGAAGGAATACAGGAGCAGTAGGCGCATATCTCCAAAGCACTTCGTACTGCCGCCGAGGAAAAAATTGGCTACCGGCGGCCACGAAAAAACAACTGGTACGATGAAGAATGTCGCGTTGCAACCGAAAGAAAAGACGCTGCCTACAGGGCTACGTTAAAAGCGAGCGCGACAAGAGGAGTGTGTGAACGCTATCGTGAGTTTAAAAGGGAAGCGAGACGCCTTTTCAGGAAGAAAAAAGCAGAAGCAGAAAGGCGTGAGTGCGAGGAGCTTGAGCTGCTAGCCACCAGGAATAACGCCCGAAAATTCTACCATAAAATACGGCGACAGAAGGAAGGTTTTAAGACCGGGGCAAACTCCTGTAGGAATGAAAACGGCGACCTTGTAACTGATGTCCAGAGAGTGCTTAGATTATGGAGGGAATACTTCTCTGCTCTCCTAAATGGAAGCAGCAATTCACCGCGCAGAGATGAAGAACCCGATCCCGCAATCGATGATGATGGAACATATGTCCCCCCGCCCGATTATGACGAAGTTAGAATAGCAATAACCAGATTGAAAAACAACAAGGCCGTGGGCGCTGATGGATTGCCTGCGGAGCTATTCAAGTACGGAGGCGTGGAGTTGGTAAGGCGCATGCAGCAGCTTCTTAGCAAAATATGGGCGGACGAGTACATGCCCGACGGTTGGAATCTAAGTGTTCTTTGCCCAGTCCACAAGAATGGCGATACTGCAAAATGCACCAACTATCGTGGAATCAGCCTTCTTAATATCGCATATAAGGTCCTTTCAAGTGTATTGTGCGAAAGATTGAAGCCCACCGTGAACCGGCTGATTGGACCTTATCAGTGCGGCTTCAGACCTGGTAAATCTACCATCGACCAGATTTTCACAATACGTCAAATCTTGGAAAAAACCCGTGAAAAGAGAATCGACACACATCACCTCTTCGTCGACTTTAAAGCTGCCTTCGACAGCACGAAAAGGAGCTGCCTATATGCCGCTATGTCTGAATTTGGTTTCCCCGCAAAACTTATACGGCTGTGCAAAATGACGTTGAGCAACACCATCAGCTCAGTAAGAATTGGGAAGGACCTCTCCGAGCCGTTCGAAACTAAACGAGGTTTCAGACAGGGTGACCCCCTATCGTGCGATTTCTTTAATTTGATGCTGGAGAAAATTATGCTAGCTGCAGAACTTAACCGCACTGGAACAATATACTATAAAAGCGTGCAATTACTGGCATATGCAGATGACATTGATATCATCGGCCTAAACACCCACGCTGTTAGTTCGGCTTACTCCAAACTGGAAAACGAAGCGGTAAAGATGGGTTTAATGGTGCATGAGGACAAAACGAAGTACCTGCTGTCATCGAGCAAAGGGTCAGCGCATACGCGCCTTGGCAACCACGCTACTGTTGGCAGCCATAATTTCGAAATAGTAAAAGACTTCGTTTATTTGGGAACTAGCATCAACACTAGCAACAACATCAGCGCTGAAATCCAGCGAAGAATCAATCTTGCCAATGAATGCTACTTTGGACTAGGTAGGGAATTGAAAAGTAAAGTTCTCTCTCGGCGAACGAAAATCATACTCTACAAGTCACTTATCGTACCCGTCCTGCTATATGGGGCAGAAGCATGGATCATGACAACAGCAGATGAAGCGGCTTTGGGAGTGTTCGAGAGAAAAGTTCTTCGAAAGATTTATGGACCTCTACGCGTTGGCGATGGCGAGTACCGAAGAAGATTTAATGATGAGATGTACGAGCTATACGCAGACATCAACATAGTCCAGCGAATTAAAACGCAGCCGCTACGCTGGCAAGGCCATGTTATGCGAATGAATGATGATGCTCCGGCCAAGAAAGTGTTTCTATCGGAACCCGCCTATGGAAGAAAAGGTAGAGGGCGGCACCCACTCCGTTGGAAGGACCAGGTGGAAAACGATTTAAACTCCTTTCGTGTCACCAATTGGCGCGGGTTGGCGGAGCGAAGGAGCGACTGGCGCGCCTTGTTGGACGGCCATAACCGTTTAGGCGGTTAAGCGCCAATTAAGTAAGTAAGTAATATATTGTAACGAATTTACTGCAATTCCGCTTATTTCAAATATTATACTAAGGTTCGAATCACTAAACTGTTGAATAAATAACTCCACTTCTCAATAATGCAAAATGGCCTTTATTAAAGTACAATAACACTACTATTGCTCGACAGATAGCGTACTTAATTCAAAACTGATTGTAGCGCCTCTACTGTTGCTGCCTTTTATACTCTTTGATTTCCTCGTTGCATCTTCTAGGCGCTTCCAGAATTTACTTAGTTACAGCTATAAAATTATAACTACAAATGCACGTGTATAGCTTCTCATATGCGCGTGTATTTGTGAGCGAAACTTCCACAATTATAATTGCATTCTTTTGGGATCATCTCAGATAAGATATATGGATGTGTTTGTGCGTTTCTTCTCCGCTGCGTGTACGTACATATGTGTAGACATAATGATTGAATTATTGATGTGCATCAAGTCACTGCTTAGCATCGGCTTAGAGATGATAGTATCCCTTAGTGCTGCTAATATTCGTTACACTGCCCTCCATCTAAGTCTGATCGTTCCGATAAAACAAATCTCTCGATCTAAACGCTGCTAGCCTCTCCAAATGAACCACTTTCATTTTGGTTCGTGGTTTGCCAATGGTTTGTATGCGGTACACTACATCGTTGATCCGTTTTATAACTTTGTATGGGCCTTCCCAATTACACTGCAATTTCGGGGACAAACCTTTTTTTCGTTGTGGGTTGTATAACAGCACCAAATCTCCTTTCTGAAACCCTTCCGAATTAATTGCTTTATCGTACCTCGCTTTCATCTTGTCACTAATAATCTTTGCTCGTTGCCTTACCAGATCGTGTATCTCTCTCAGCTCTTCTTCCAAGACACCAGGAGATTTCTTGGCATTTCTCTCCGCATCGGCATCTATCCCATACTTCAAATCAGCTGGCAGTCGAAGGTCATTGCCAAAAATTACCTTTGCGGGAGTTTGGCCCAATGTCTCATGCCCTTATGGTACTTGTCTACTACTTTCCTTAAATGCTCCTCCAATGTTCTATTGAAAAGTTCCACCATACCATCGGACTGAGGATGCAATGCAGTTGTCCGTGTTTTTCGAATGCTCAACTTCTTGCACATTTCTTGGAACACAGCTGATTCAATATTCCTGCCTTGGTCAGAATGTAACTCCATTGGTACACCATACCTTGCAACCCAATCGTTTGTAACCACTTCTGCTACTGTTTCCGCTTCTTGATTTGGGATTGGGTATACCTCTGGCCATTTGCTGAAATAATCCATTACCTCCAGTACGTATTTGTTTCCGCGGTTGCTAGTAGGAAATGGACCTGCGACATTCATGGCGATCCTTTCTAATGGTGCACCTGAAATATACTGCTTCATCTGGCCATGACTTCGTGTTTTGGGCCCTTTCGCTCTGTTGCAAACTTCGCAGTTGGCAACCCACTCCGTTACCGACTGACGGCAACCAACCCAATAGAATATCTGCTTAATTTTCTTGAGCGTCTTCGTGATTCCAAGATGGCCTCCACTTGGACCATTATGCAGCTCGCTGAGCACGTCAGGATTCCTCTTTCTGGGAACAACTATCAGTTTCTTTTTGCATTGACCACCCTCACTCTCCCATACTCGATGAAGGCAACCGGATATCAATTCTAAACTGTTCCACTGTGCCCAATATGACTTCGCAATGGGACTCTCTGCTGACGTCTCTTCTCTGTTTGGTCTTTCGTTTCGTTCGAGCCATTGCATAACATGTGATAGATCTGTATCTTCTAGCTGACGCTTTCTTAGTTGTTCCTTGTCTCAATCATCCGTACACGTTATAGTCATTAGCCGGACATATATAATGTCTTCTTTAGCCTCGGCCTTTGAACAGTGCTTGCATTCCAAACTACATGGTCTTCGTGACATTGCATCAGTATTTCCATGGGTACCACTTTTCGATGCTCAATGGAAAAGTCATAGCTTTGTAGTCGCTCGATCCACCGTGCCAATTGTCCTTCCGTGTTACGGAACTGCAGAATCCATTTCAACGCTGCGTGATCTGTCCTGACACGGAATCGCTGGCCGTAGAGGTATTTGTGAAAATGTTTAATGCACTCTACCAATGCCAACAGCTCTCTCCGCGTAACGCAGTAGTTCCTCTCTGGTTTTCCAATCGAACGGCTGTAATATGCTGTCCATCGACCAGTTGTGACAAAACGGCTCCTATAGCATATCCACTCGCATTTGTATCTAGAATAAATGTTGCTCCTGGAATCGGATATGCTAACATTGGGGCAGTGCACAAACGCTCCTTCAGTGTTTGGAAAGCCACTTCTTGCTCCTTCTTCCATTCAAAAGCTTTATTTTTTCTTGTAAGCTCATGGAGGCTATAGGCTACGCTGGAAAAATTTGTTACAAATCGGTGGTAATATGTGCACAGCCCAAGGAAACTTCTCAATTCATGTAGGTCCTGTGGTCTTGGCAAATCCTTTACAGCCTCTATCTTTTCGTTCGCAGTGCAGATGCCCTCTGTCGTTACCTTGTGACCCAAATAATTTACTTCCTTTTTAAACAGCGCACACTTTTTGGGACTTAACTTCAGACCAGCGCCAGCTATTCTCTGGAAAACTTCCTCCAAGTTCTTAAGATGTTCATCAAAGTTCTCGCCCAATACGGTGATGTCGCCCAGGTACACCAAGCATGTTTTCCAATGTAGTCCTTTCAGTACGTGATCCTAAAGTCTCTCAAAAGTAACTGGTGCATTACAAAGTCCAAAAGGCATCACTGTAATTTGCCAAAGCCCATCACCGACACTGAAAGCTGTTTTCTCTTTATCTTCCTCCTTCACCTCAACTTGCCAGTAGCCGCTTTTCACGTCGAGTGTGGAAAACCATTTCGTACCAGATAGCGAGTCCAGAGTGTTGTCAATTCTTGGCAATGGGTAGCTATCCTTTTTCGTAACGTCATTCAACTTCCGGTAGTCCACGCAAAACCTCAACCTCGCAACCTCTTTACAAGTACTACCGGTGAGCTCCATGGACTAGCTGATGGTCGGTGACGCCGCTGTCGCCATTTCTTATATGAGTTGACTCACAAATTCCCGCTTCGCCAGTGGAACACTACGTGGAGCTTGACGGATCGGCCTCGCATCTCCAGTGTCAATATGATGTTTCACAACGTTGGTGCGGCCTGGTTTGGAACCATCCTGGTCAAATATGTTCGCATACTTTAGGAGCAGTTGTTTTGCCTTACTCTGATAGGCTTCCCCTAGCCCCTGCATCCATGCCGTGATGTCATTTGAAAGATCAGTATTACTAGATGAAACGTGTTCCTGGAGCTGTTCGCAGTTAATAACAAATTCAGCCTCTTGGCATCTTCCCAAAATAGCTCCTTTGGTCAGTTTGAGTGGTGACTTGAACTCATGGAGTACTATTACCGGAATACGTCCATCTTTTGTCATAGCCAGGGTTTTTCCTACAAGTATGTTGAGTGCTGATTTGTTTGCTGCTTCGACACCCCACAATTTGTTTGTCCCATAATCTCCATTAACCTTTGCCCAGATGACTGCTTTGGATTTTGGTGGTATTTGCGGGCTCTCTTCCACCAGCACTCGTTTATTGCTGTAGCCCTTCTCATAGCCGAAATTAAGTGGCACATCCATGTTCTTATATCGCATCGTCTTGCTTTGCATATCGATCTTGATGGCTTGGTCGATTAAGAAGTCCACTCCAATTATGATTTCATCAACAATTTCTGCCACTATAAAATTGTGTAGTACCGTGGCGTTCCCAATTGCTACTTCACATGCTACTTCTCCAATTACCTGGGTGTCCTCTCCCGTGGCTGTACGTAATCTTGCTCCAAGCAATGGTCTTATCTTCTTGTTGACTAAATCTGATCGAATGATGGAATGGGATGCACCCGTATCTACAGTCAGTAAACGTTCCTTTCCATCCACATGTCCTCCGACAGTAAGATTGCTTGACCTTCTTCCAATTTGCGAGATAGAGATTATGGTGCATTAAATTGAGGGAGCCAGCTGTCGCCCCTTGTGGCTGACTCTCTTGAGTTTAACGATTGAGTGGACTTGGAGATTTGCTCATCTCCGTCAGCTCTGCTACGGCCACCCAGATTGTTGGAACTATTAGGACCGGTGATGCAATGACGTGCAATGTGGCCTGGGTTGCCGCACTTGAAACGTTTCATAACTCCAGAGTTTTCTGTTGTGATCCCTTCAGTGCTTCCAAAATTGTGTCCACCCAATCTGGCCTTTCTACTTCCACACGATGGGCTTTGTACGCTGGCTTACTCAAAAGTGAGGCAGTTTCCTGAGTCAATGCATGGGATACCTTTTCAGCAAATGTTTGCTTTGTGTTCGCGTATGTGGCTCGCTTCGTTTCGACGTCCCGTATGCCGTTTATAAAGCTCTGAATCTTTACCCTTTCAGTGTATTCCACAGTCCGCATTTGCAAGATGAGCCAATCTTTCAACATCCGAAGCAAAATCCTGCAATGTCTCATTTGCTTTTTGGTAACGGTTTTGCAACTCAATTTGGTATATCTGTTTTCTATGCTCGCTTCCATAACGTCTCTCTACAGCGGCCATCAATGCTTCATAGTTGTTCCGCTCTCCTTCAGGAATCGTCTGAGATGCTCCCAAAAGTATGCAATTGTAATTGTGGAAGTGTCGCTCACAAATACACGCGCATATGAGAAGCTATACACGTGCATCTGTAGTTATAATTATATGGCAGTAATTAAGTAAATTCTGGAAGCGCCTAGAAGATGCAACGAGGAAATCACAGAGTATAAAAGCACCAACAGTAGAGGCGCGAGAGTCAGTTTTGATTAAGCCCGCTATCTGTCGAGCAATAGTAGAGTTATTTATTGTGAAGTACTTTAATAAAAGTCATTTTGCATTATTAAATATTGGAGTTATTTATTCAACAGTTTAGTGATTCGAACATAGCAGAAGGTTGCAAATAAGAGGATTTGCAGTAAATTCGTTACAATATATACATTTTAAAAGTCTATAACAGAGGTCGGTTACTAACACGCACCCTAAAAGACTTAGATTGACCTCAGTATTAATAATCCGAAGGCGGAAAACAAAAATTTTGAGTTTTTAATTGTGTATTACCGAAGAAAAATGCCGATATATGATAAAGCTCTCTAAATGGGACGAAGAACACTCACATAGTGGCGATGATATGAAACCAATATTATTAAAATAAAGCGAAAAATATGATAAACTTTGATTACAAAACAAGTGCATAGCCATAACTTAATCCAAAATAGCAGATATATTAATTTTTGATACAAAACAGCTTGACTTAAGGACGAAACCATTATTATTTTATATAATGAGAATATGTTTGAATCAACGCTCATATACTATTCGCCCTATATGTTGCCTGTATATATTCGCCTCGATAAGTGCTTACGATTTACCATTGCATCCTAAAATGTACTTGTATGTACTTTTGATTATTTTTGATTTTTTTATGATTTTTGATTTTTTATACTCAGTTGAGCAGAGCTCACAGAAGATATTAACTTTGATTGGATAACGGTTGGTTGTACAGGTATAAAGGAATCGAGATAGATATAGACTTCCATATATCAAAATCATCAGTATCGAAAAAAAATTTGATTGAGCCATGTCCGTCCGTCCGTCTGTCCGTTAACACGATAACTTGAGTAAATTTTGAGGTATCTTGATGAAATTTGGTATGTAGATTCCTGGGCACTCATCTCAGATCGCTATTTAAAATTAACTATATCGGACTATAACCACGCCCATTTTTTCGATATCGAAAATTTCGAAAAACCGAAAAAATGCGATAATTCATTGCCAAAGGCAGATAAAATGATGAAACTTGGTAGATGGGTTGACGTTATGACGCAGAATAGAAAATTAGTAAGATTTTGGACAATGGGCGTGGCACCGCCCACTTTTACAAGGAGGTAATTTAAAAGTTTTGCAAACTGTAATTTGGCAGTCGTTGAAGATATCATGATGAAATTTGGCAGGAGCGTTACTACTATTACTATATATGTGCTAAATAAAAATTAGCAAAATTGGATGAAGAACACGCCCACTTTTAAAAAAAAATTTTTTTTAATTCAAATTTTAACAAAAAATTTAATATCTTTACTGTAAATAAGTAAATTAAGTCAAAATTCAACTCCAGTAATGATATGATGCAACAAAATACAAAAATAAAAGAAAATTTCAAAACGGACTCGGCTTCGCCCATTTTCATTTAGTTTGTCTAGAATACTTTTATTGCCATAAGTCGAACAAAAATTTACCAATCCTTCTCAAATTTGGTAGGAGCATAGATTCTATGACGGTAACTGTTCTCTGTGAAAATGGGCGAAATCGGTGGAAGCCACGCCCAGTTTTTATACACAGTCCTCCGTCTGTCCTTCCGCTCGGCCATTAACACAATAACTTGAGCAAAATCCGATATATCCTTACTAAACTTAGCCCACG
This sequence comes from Eurosta solidaginis, assembly GCF_040869045.1. NCBI lineage: Eukaryota > Metazoa > Arthropoda > Insecta > Diptera > Tephritidae > Eurosta > Eurosta solidaginis. The sequence continues at coordinate 27,851,749 of NC_090319.1, read as the reverse complement.
TACTTATCTGAACTCACTTTATCTTGGTATAAAAAATGGCCGAAATCCGACCATAACCACGCCCACTTTATCGATATCGAAAATTACGAAAAATGAAAAAAATGCCATAATTCTATACCAAATACGAAAAAAGGGATGAAACATGGTAACTGGATTGGTTTATTGACGCAAAATATAACTTTGGAAAAAACTTTGTAAAATGCGTGTGACACCTACCATATTAAATAGAAGAAAATAAAAAAGTTCTACAAGGCGAAATCAACAGCCCTTGGAATCTTGGCAGGAATACTGTTAGTGGTATTGCATATATAAATAAATTAGCAGTACCCGACAGATGATTTTCTGGATCACCTGGTCCACATTTTGGTCGATATCACGAGAACACCTTCACATATACATCTAAGGGCCACTCGCTTTTAAAACCCTCATTAATACCTTTAATTTGATATCCATATCGTACAAACATATTCTAGAGTCACCCCTGGCCCACCCTAACGGCGATATCTCGAAAAGGCGTCCACCTATAGACCTAATGCCCACTCCCTCTTAAAATGCTCAGTAACACCTTTCGTTTGATACCCATATCGTACAAACATTCTAGAGTCACCCCTGGCCCACCCTAATGGCGATATCTCGAAAAGGCGTACACCTAGAGACCTAATGTCCACTCCCTCTTAAAATGCTCAGTAACACCTTTCGTTTGATACCCATATCGTACAAACATTCTAGAGTCACCCCTGGTCCACCTTTATGGCGATTTCTCGAAAAGGCGTTCACCTATAGAACTAAAGCCCATTCCCTTTTAAAATACTCATTACCACCTTTCATTTGATACCCATATCGTACAAACACATTCTAGAGTCACCTCTGGTCAGCCTTAATGGCGATATCTCGAAAAGGCGTCCACCGATAGACCTAAGGCCCACTCCCTCTTAAAATGCTCAGTAACACCTTTCATTTGACACCCATATCGTACAAACAAATTCTAGAGTCAGCCCTGGTCCACCTTTATGGCGATATCCCTAAATGGCGTCCATCCATAGAACTATGGCCTACTCTCTCTTAAAATACTCTTTAATACCTTCCATTTGATACACATGTCATACAACCACATTCCAGGGTTACCCTAGGTTCATTTTCCTACATGGCGATTTTCCTTATTTTGTCTCCATAGCTCTCAACTGAGTATGTAATGTTCGGTTACACCCGAACTTAGCCTTCCTTACTTGTTTTTATTATTTTCAATAATCGGAAAAAATCATGATTTTTTTTTTATTTTTGTTTTTAATCAATTGAAAAGTAATCATTAAAAATAGAAAATAATGGCAAGAAATCATTAAATGGCGTTTCAAGAAAATAATCAATGGAACGGCTAATCATTACCATTAGTAATCATTATTTAACAGGTCTGGTTCCAAATATGAGCCAAATCGGAACACAAATGCGATTTTTGTGAATATCTCGATCCTTGCGGCACCTAGCGGCGATTTTTTTTTCATATTATTGCATTGTCATCGGGTTCTGAACTATACTCCAAGTTTCAAGCCTGTAGCTTATCGGGAAGTTACTTAAATTTCAATTACTAAATTCATGCCAGTCAAATCAACCTAAAGAAAAACGTTTAAGAATAACCTTTATTTTCGGAATCAGGGTGATTTTACATAGGAATTTCGAAGTACCGTCTCTGATGCATTTTGGCTGTAAACCAATGTAATTAGCTTCACTTTATTCACGGAATTACAACGTCAGGGTAATATCGAGACCCTTCCGGGATCATTTCTGGATGGTTTTCGGGATCCGTCCGGCATCCCGTCGGGGTAATTTTGGGACATTTTCGGGACTATTCCGGGATTATTTGGGGACCCTTCCGGCATCATTTCTGGATGGGTTTCGGGATCCGTCCGGCATTCCGTCGGGGTATTTTCAGGAAAAATTATTGATGGTTTCCAGGATCATTACGGGCCTATTTCGGGATCATTTATTTATTTATTTCAGTCATCGAAACAAGATTTCTTACAGACTATGATCATGTTTACATATTTAATTAAATAGTGCAAATATGCTTAACTTAAAACAATAAAGGCTGTCGTTAAAGTTTATTTGCGGAGCGAATGTGTTACACAGGCGAATGATTCTGGCTATCGGTTCATTATAAGAATAAAGCGACCTATGTGAACCCTCAGTAAACTTTCTGGGATTTCTGAGATTAATATTAGATTCCTGTACTCGAAACAGAATAAATATATCTGGGCAGTCAATATTGCCAGATAAAATATTGTAGGCAAATAACAGCGACAGATATGACCTTCTGTCCGCATGAGATTGTAAGCCAAGGAGTTTCCTCCTTGAGGCGTAACTTGGAATGTCATTTTCGATAAACACTCTTTTCATAGCAAATCTGGTAAATTTCCTCTGGATCATCTCTATTTTATCAGAGTACTTTGTATAGTATGGGTTCCAAAAGATCGTATAAAATACTCCGTACCAAAGCAATATAGAGTGTTTTCAGAGTCATATATTCCTTAAAATCTTTGGTGTTCCTGATTATGAAACCCACCATCGAGTACGCTTTAGAAGAGACTAGATCAATATGTTTAGAAAGAGTTAATGTTGTGTCAAAGATAATTCATAAATCCTTAATTTCGGATTTACGCAACAAATCAACGCCATCCAGAGAATAGTTGAAAGTATAGACATATGCGCGGCGGCAATAAGAGACAACGCAGCACTTGCTAATGTTTAGGCTTAGGTTATTGATGGTACACCAATTTAAGAAGAAGTCTTGCTGAAGTTTTTGGCAATCGAGAAGGCTGTTAATATTGAGGAATATTTTGGCATCATCTGCGAACATTAAGCACTTTGACGATATGATATAGGACGGTAAGTCGTTTATGAAGAGTAAGAATAACAGAGGGCCAATGTGAGTTCCTTGAGGAATACCCGATGTGGCATAGACTTCAATGTTCGAGCGTATTGAGTTTATTATCACCGACAATTTCCTACCAAAAAGAAAACTTCTGAAAAAGCTCAATAAAGTGCCGGAAACACCAAATTTATTGATCTTCAGTAAAAGAATGTTATGGTCTACTTTATCAAAAGCTTTTGTGAAGTCGGTATATATGACATCGAGTTACGAATATTGTTCCATTGCAGTGATAATGTTGTTTGAAATAAGAGATAGATTAGTGACTATTGATTTACCTGGCAACAACCCATTTTGGCAGCTAGTTAGGGCATGCTGAACATGTTCCAGAAGTTTTTTGTTTAGTATGTGATCGAAAATTTTTGGAAAGACCCCCTGCTTTACTATAGCTCGATAGTTGGAGATGAGGCTTTTGTTTTCAGATTTGAAGATGTGTTCAATTGAGCATGACTTCCAATAATCTAAGATTATTCCTTGGCGTAAACATGTCTTAAAGAGTTTGGTGATTGGTTTTACTAGAGAATCCACGCACCAAATGAAAAATATTGGGGGAAGACCATTAGTGCAGTTGAAGCTCGGTTTAAGGTCTAAGATTGCATCTGCAAAATCACCCTCAGTGATAATAAATGCGTCAATAAAATTAAAATCAATTGGTCTTGAAATTGTAGAAGGAGTGTCTTCGGACTGGTAGCTTTCATAAACTTCTTGAAAAAATGAGGCAAACAGATTGCAAGTCTCTAGCGTAGTATTGGATACACAGCCTTTGTATTCCATTCTATCAGGTATGCCGCATGATTTACGCCTAGAGTTCACGTAATTCCAGAACGAAGACGGATTGAGTTTCAGGCTGTCTTCAATTTTGGTTATATATTGATTAAAGAGATATTTATGAATTCTGTCAAATTCGCTTTTATAATTGTTGAAATTATGAAGGTCCACGGGAGACTTTGAGATTCTGTATTTTTTTAGAGCCTTATTTTTAATGTTCTTTAAATGGCTTAATTCCGCGTTGAACCAAGGCGGTTTATTTTTGGGCTTAGAGGATTTCGAAGGAACAAACTTGGTGACGGCATCAGAAAGAATGTCACAAATATTTGTATATATTAAGTCTGGATCTTCTATGAAAGCTAAGAAATCCCAGTTCGTGCAATAAAGAGAGTTATTCAATGCATCGAAGTTGGCTTTTCTAAAAGATAATAAAGGTTCGTGGTTCACATTAAGTCGCTGAAAACTTAGAAATTCGAATTTAATAGTTAAAGCTTTATGATGAATTGTGTTACGTGATGCAGGTGACAAATTCAATTCACATGCCAATTTGAGATCTTCTGTTGCGAATACTAAATCCAATATTTTATCATTAGAATTTGCAAACTAATTTAATTGTTGAAAATTGTTAGATAAGAAAAAACTAGTGACAGAAGATTCAATATCGGATTTAATATTAAAAGGTAGTAGCCAGCCATTGTCATATGACCAAATAATGTCAGGTAAGTTAAAATCACCCATAACTATTATCTGCCCATTTAGTGCAACAGATTTACTGACAAATTTTATGTTATTAATATGTTGTTCATAAACATTAAAACTAGAGTTAGGCGGTATATATGATATCAAGATGTAAATATGTTTGTCATTTGAAATTGATACATCTATGCAGACTTGTTCGACTAACATATCAGCAAAGGGCAAAACTAACAAACTGCTATTTAGGCTTGTTTTAGCTGCTAATAACACTCCTCCACCTCGAGCGCAGCCACTAGCAATAGGGCATCTATCATGGCGATAAACAATGTAATGGTTGTCAAAAAACTCGGAGCTGGAAATTTGTGCACAAAGCCAGGTTTCGGTGATAGCAACAATATCATATTCACGTAATGATGAAGCAATCCTAAATTCATTTGATTTTGTTCGCATACCACTTGCATTTTGATAGTATATTGAAAATGATTCAAGTGATATTGAGCCAGTTAGCCCGTTGACATTCTCCGCTCCCTCTTGAAAAGACTGAAATGGACGGATTTTAATATTAGCAGTCCATAGCTTTGCATCAAATATAGCATCATAGTGACATGGAGATACACCGAGTTTGAAGCTTATGCGCCTTAATTCATTGATATTTGCATCTTTCTTCACAAGCGCAAAACACGATAGATGGTCGCGAGTAATCCCAGTGTGCTTTGTAACGTAAGAGATAATATCCTCTCCTTTGACGGTATTTTTAAAATAAGAGAGGTGAATCCATCTTTTCTTAGCAACCACATCAAGCTCCAAATTAACGTTCATACCAACCACGGGGGCGGCATTTAGACTTTTTACGTTATCTGCATTTTTGGCAGTATTGGGTATTTTCCGGCATCATTTCTGTATGGTTTTCGGGATGCCGTTGGGGTAATTTCAGGACTTTTTCGCGAGTAATACGGAATCATTTGGGGACCCTTTCGGCATCATTTCTGGATGGTTTTCGGGATCAGTCCGGGATCCCGTCGGGGTCATTTCGGGGCTATTTCGTGATCATTTGGTGATCTTCCGGCATCATGGTTTTCGGAATCCGTCCGGGATCCTCTCAGGGTCATTTCGCGACTATTAGGGGATCATTTGAGGACCTTTCCGGCATAATTTCTGGATGGTTTTCGGTATTCGTCCGGGATCCCGTCGGCGTCTTTTCGGGATCATTCGGGGACTCTTCCGGCATCGTTGCTGGATGGTTCTCGGGATTCGTCCGGGATCCAGTCGGGGTCATTTCAGGACTTTTTCGGGATCATTTGGGGTCCCTTCCGGCATCATTTATATTGGTTTTCGGAATCCGTTCGGGATCCCGTCGGGGTCATTTCGGGACTTTTTCGCAACTAATACGGGATCATTTGGGGTCCTTTCCGGCATCATTTTTGGATAGTTTTCGGGATCCGTCCGGGATCCCGTCAGGGTCATTTCGGGACTATTGTGGGATCATTTGAGGACCTTTCCGCCATCATTTCTGGATTGTTTTCGGGATACCGTCGGGGTCATTTCGGGACTTCTTCGGGACTATTTCGTGATCATTTGGAGTATTTTCCGGCATCATTTCTGTATGGATTTCGGGATCCATCCGGGATCCTGTCGGGGTCATTTCGTGACTTTTTCGGAGTCATTTGGGGTTCCTTCCAGCATAATTTCTGTATGGTTTTCTGGATCCGTCAGGAATCCCGTCGGGGTCGTTTCGGGACTTTTTCGGGACTAATACGGGATAATGTGGGGAGTCTTTCGACAGCATTTCTGGATGGTTTTCGGTATTCGTACGGAATCCCGTCAGGATCATTTCGGGATCATTTAAGGATGGCTTTCACGTTTCGTCCGTGATCCCGTCAGTGTAATTTCTGGACTTTTCGGAGACTATTTTGGGACCCTTCCAAGATCATTCGGATTTCCGCATCTGTCCGGGATCAAGTCAGGCTCATTTAGGGATCCGTTCGAGATCCCGTCTGTGTCATTTCGGGACTTATTCGGGACTATTTTGGGATCATTTCTCGATGGTTTTCGGGATCCGTCAAGGTCATTTCGGCACACTTTCGGGATAATTTGGGGACCCTTTAGGGATCATTTCGTCACTTTTTCTGTATTATTTCGGGATCATTTGGAGACCCTTCCGGCATCATTTCTTGATGGTTTGCCGGATCCGTCAGGGTCATTTTGGGACCATTATGGGATCATTTGGGGACCCTTTCTGGGGAGTCCTTTTTTGGGAGTCCTTTCAGGATTTTTTGTTACTTTTTTGGGATAGTTTTGGGACCCTTCCGGGATCATTTCTGGATCCGTGCGGGATCCCATCGGGGTCCTTTCTGGACTATTTCGGGATCATTTTCGGAACCTTCCAGGATCATTTCTACATAGTTTTCACGATCTGTCGTGGATCGCCTCGGGGTCATTTCGGAACTTATTCTGAACTACATATGTCGGAATAATTTAGGGACCCTTCCTGTATATTTTCTGGATGTTGTTTGAGATCCGACCGGGAGCCCGTGAGGGTCATTTCGGAACTTTTTCGGGACTATTTCGGGATCATTTTGGTACCCTTCAGGGATCATTTCTGTGTGGTTATCTGGATAATCGTGTCGTTGTCATTTCCGGTTTTTTTGGGACTATTCCGGGAGCTTTTGGAGACCCTTCCTATCAGATTATGAGCTGATTTAGTTTCTTGTTTTTACTCAATCACAAAAATAAAATGCATTAGTTAGGAACAAATTGTTAAATAGATAACTTGATAAGCAGGCTATCGTGAATAGCCCATATATTTCATTTTTTCCTTGCGGACGGAGCCGCGGGTAAACGTCAGTAATATATATTTTGTATAGCTTATAACGTGTTAAAGCGTCAAAGTTTTAACAACATTAAAATTTACTTTAACGAGATTAAAAAATTATAACGTTTTAGAAGAAAAACCAAAAATCTTTTTATTTAAGAAAGAAAAAGTAAAGATTGTAGCGAAGAGAGACCAAGTGATTAGTTTGTATGCCATTCTGCACATTCCACCTTTAGACCTGATAGCAAGGAACATAGCGTCAACAACTGCATCCAGGCTCGGTGCCTCAGGGCAGCTTGAGCGCCGACCATACGGCCATAGTAGTATAGAGTCATTAATCTCAAAGCGAACAGACTACCTGATTCCCTATCTGCGCTTCGAAGGAGATCTTAAGGCCACAACAGAGGTGAATGGTTGGCGCAAGGGGGCTCAAATAGCGCACGAGGCGATACATGGGTACACGGATGGTTCCACAGTAGTGGAAGGAGTAGGGTCTGCGGTATCCTGTGGTGTACCGGAAATAAACAGATCCTACAGGCTGCCGGAATACTGTAGCGTTTTCCAAGCGGAAATATTAGCCGTAACCAAAGCAGTAGAAACCCAGGAAGAGAATAGCTTAAGCTGCAACTGTATGTGTTAACTTTTATATTGACAGTGGAGCAGCAATTATGACAATAATCTCGCATAGCACAGCATCTAAATGCATGTTAGAGTGTAAGCAGTCTCTGGAGAGAATTGGGACAGGGACAAACATACATTTATATTGGGTCGCAGGGCATAAGGGAATAGATGGGAATGAAAAAGCGGATGAACAAGCTAAAGAGGGCGCATCCCTTGAAGCTCCCAATTAGACTGGGCGAGAGGAAAGGCGTAGTTTCACGCGCGGGGCTGTAAAGTGTCGAAGATTATTTGTAGGTCTTATCACCTTAGACTAATAAAGTTGCTTCTATCATTAAAAAGAGAGGAATGTAGACTCATGACGGGTATTCTCACTGGACACTGCCCTCTGGCGTCACATGCTTTTAAATTAGGCTTGGTCAGTGATAGCAGATGTAGGAAGTACGGACTGGAGGAGGAAACGATCGAGCACGTTCTGTGCTCTTTCCCTGCGCTTGCCAGGCTGAGACTCCAGGAGTGATACAGCAATCAGATCTAGAAGCAGAAAGTGGCTTAAGTCCTAGGAAGCTTCTAATATACGCCAAGAGGAGGGTAAAACTACGGACTCATTGAATCTTTTTTTTATTTCCTCATGGACCGGCCAGTTCAACCTAACCTAACCTTATCCGAAAGGTTTACGTGTCTTCAACCGTCAATCCAATAATAATTGAAGCATTCGTGTCTCTTTGCTTCCATGAGGCATCTCGAGATTCACGAACAGGACTTTCAATGAAATCCCAAACCTTTTCCATCTTCATAATAAGCTTCATTCTATATTTTCACAGCTCGTGTTTATTGCGATATAATGTCGTAATCGCCAACCTTAGATCACCCATATCGTAAGGTTGGGTTAGATTTAACTGGCCGGTCCATGAGGACCTCACGTAGACTGATTGAGTCCGTAGTGTTACCAGAAGTTTGTTTTAACGACCAAACTGAAAACCCCTATCAAAAACGAGGACCTATGTTATAAAATAACTCCGTCCTCTTGGCAAATACTAGAAGCTTCCTAGGATTTAAGCCACTTGCTGCTTCTAGATCTGACAGCTGTGTCACTCCTAACAGCTGGAGTCTTAGCCTGGCAAGTGCAGGGCACGAGCTCGATGGTTTCCTCCTCCAACCCGCACTTCCTAAATCTGCTATCACTGACCAAGCCTAATTTAAAGGCATGTGACGCCAGAAGGTAGTGTCCAGTCAGAATACCTGTCATGAGTCTTCAGTCCTCTCTTTTTTAAGATAGAAGCAACTTTCTTAGTCTAAGGTTGTAAGACCTACAGCCCCGCGCATGAACCCACCCTTTCCCGCTTGGTCGATCATGTGCACCTCTGGCTTTTGCTTAATCTCGCCCAGTTCAATTGGGACGTCTACGGAGCAAGCTTCAAGGGATGGGACATTTTTAGCTAGCTCTTCTGCTTTTTCATTCCCATCTATTCTCATATGCCCTGGGACCCAATTTAGATGTATGCTTCTCTCTGTCCCCCTTCTCTCTAGAGACTGCTTACACTCTAACATGCACTTAGATGCTGTGCTATGCGAGATTATTGCCTTAATTGCTGCTTGACTGTCAATATAAAAGTTAACACGGTTGCAGCTTAAGCTATTCTCTTCCAGGGTTTCTACTGCTTTGGTTACGGCTAATATTTCCGCTTGGAAAACGCTACAGTAATCCGGCAGCCTGAAGGATCTTTTTATTTCCGGATCAGCACAGTATACCGCAGATCCTACTCCTTCCTCTACTTTGGAACCATCGGTGTACACGTGTATCGCCTCGTCCGCCATTTGCGCACCCTTGCGCCAACCGTCCACCTCAATTGTGGCCTTAAGATCTCCCTCGAAGCGCAGATAGGGAATCAGGTAGTCTGTTCGTCTTGAGATTGATGACGCTATACTACTATGGCCATATGGTCGGTGCTCTAGCTGTCCCGAGGCACCGAGCCTGGTTGCGGTCGTTAATGCATTGTTCTGTGCTACCAGGTCTACAGGTGGAATGTACAGAATGGCATACAGTGCAGCTGTGTGGGTTGTTTTCAGGGCTCCCGTAATGCTAAGCATTGATAGTCTGCATACCCCCTCTAATTTTTTGAGGTATGTTGTTTTTTGTGTGGCTTTCACAAAACCAAACAATAACTCCATAGTATAGAATAGGACTTACAATCGCTCCAAAAACACAATGAGGAAGAGAGGGCGATAGGCCCCCCGTACACCGCAGCATTGGCCCCCCGTACACCGCAGCATTATTTTACATGCATAGAGTGGCGTTGAACTCTTCTTGACCCTCTCCTCCACGTTGAGCTTATATGACAGCTTATTGTCTAGGATGATTCCTAGATATTTTGTGCAAGGTTTCTCCTGTAAGGTCACCCCTCCCAACTTAGGCCTGGTCAAATTTGGGACTTTGTACCTCTTTGTAAACAAGACCATATCCGTCTTCTACGCATTGACTTTCAACCCGACATTACATGCCCAGGTATGAATATCCCGAAGCGCCCGATCCATCAAAGAACTAATCGTTGGAAGGCACTTTTCACTTATGACAATTGCAACGTCATCTGCGTAAGCCGTAAGTACTACGGGCCCCTCATCGAATCGCCTGAGCAGTTGGTTGATGACCAGCGTCCACAGCAGAGGTGATAGCACCCCTCCCTGCGGCGTGCCCCTGTCCGCTGATTTCGTGGCCTCGTACAATCCCCATTGTGATGTAATATTTCTGCAATTTAACATGCAGCCGATCCATGTGATTAAGGCAGGATGTACTTTAATGTAATTAAGACCATCCATAATCGCAAATTTTGCAACATTATTGAAAGCCCCGGCAATGTACAAGAAGACTCCTAGAGCACACTCTTTATATTCCAGGGATTTCTCTATGCTTATTACCACCCTATGCAATGCGGTGTCTAGCCATATCGTACAGTGTCAATAGAATTACCGAACAAACAAATTACAAATGTAAAATATTTCATAATTCTCTATTTTGTAATCAGTTTAAAAAATTTACAGTTTTATAATAAAGTTTCTGACAATTACAAATGAAAACTAGATGTGTATAACAAGCAAAGGTGCTGCAGGCCGTGGTGGGACTTCATAATTTCTGCATTCCCTGTGATAGATTCGGTAGAGTTGATCTACGTCAATCCCTTTCTCCCTTAAATCATCCATGTACATTTGTTCAATCCAACGCCATGGAGTGCAAGATCGTGAATAAACCCAAACGAGTTCTAAATTTTGGAAGAGAAAATAATGTTATAAATATAATAATGATGTAGACGGAAAGTTGATTAAAATGATCTTTATTTCATGAGCTTCACTTTACATCTGATCTAAACCGAAATTCGAATGGAGCTTATGCCAATTTTCAAAGAGTTAACAATTTCGAATAACGGTATCCTTATAACTAATTAAAGTTAACTTCTCTCTTAATACTAAATTAAGAGAACTTAATACTACTTCTAACACAAGCTCATATGTGTATCCTTCTATACATAACTATATATTTATATGTGATTTTTGAATGGCATCTAAAATTATGACTACGTTCGTCCATTTGTGCAGCATTCTTCAAATTTTATTAAAGGTAGAAATGGATTGTTGAACTCTAATCCATTATGTAGACTTTTGGTTCAAAGACTATGTTGAAGATAAGTGTGGGAATGATTTACCCACATCCCTTTTGGAATTTGGTTTGTTAACGAAATTATTACGATGTTCATTGTCATTGTTCTTTCTGCATTCCAATATTTTGTAGAAAAAATAGCTAAAACATATTGCAAATACATAATACACGAAGCCCAACAATACATCTGTCTTTTGCTTATTGTTAATTTGAGAGTTGGTGAAAATCTCATATTAAAAACTTGCCTACCAATTGTTGTTTGAGTTTCTTTTTAGAGCTAACGTGTCAGATTTGAGAACAAGGCTAACGTTAATTTGGGATTTTTAATTAGAATTCCCAAACCCATCACAAACATGATGAATGAACAATGCAGAGAATCAAATTGGGATCCAAATTTTTCTACAACTTTTGAGAATTTTTGTTCTGTTCCTTTCTCGGAAAAATTGCCATTTGAAACTTATTGTAATAGTATTGGCGCTACTTTTGTCCTCTCTGCTATGCTGCCGAAGGCTTCCACAAAATAAATTAAAAGCGCTATTCTGTGCACTTGGACAAATTCACCATCTTGCTTCTTTGTCAAGTTTGACAATTTATGAAGTAGATAAATGCTATTCTATGTAAAAAATAAAAAGCTTTTTCGCTGACAAATTGTCAATAAGTCAAACGCTCTTGATAATTTAATTTATAGGGATAAATTTAAACTAGAATTCTGTTATTGTGCGATCGAGAGAAAATGGAAGAAGATTTATTACTTTTGCTATTATTGTGTGAAGATCCTCCTTGATTGGGTTTTGGGGGTAATTTCTGGGTGGTTTTTGAAACTCCCTCGGGGTCCTCCCTGGGTCATTTGGGGGTCGTTCCGGGATCTTTTCGGAGACTCTCTCGGGGTAATTCGGGTTCTTCCGGGATGGTTTTGGGGAGTCCCCAATGCCCACCAAATTAACCCGAGGGAGTCCCCATAACCATTCGGGAAGGTCCTCCAAATTACCCCAAGGGACCCCGATGAAATCCCCAAAATCATCTCAGAATGTCCCCCAAATGACCCCGAGGAAGTCCCCAAAACCATCCCGGAATGTCTCCCAAATCACCCCAAGGGAGTCTTCATAACCATCCCGGAAGGTACGGCAAATTACCCCCGAAGAAGTCCCCAAAACCATTCCAGAATGTGCCCCAAATGACCCCGAGAGAGTCCCCAAAAAGCTCCCGGAACGACATGCAAATGAACCCGACGGAGTCGCCAAAACCTCCCCGGAAAGATACCGAGGGAGTCCCCATAAACATCCCGGAACGACCCGTAAATGACCCCGAGGGAGTCCCCAAAATGATCCAGGAATAACCCCCAAATGACCCGAGGGAATCCCCAAAGTCATGCCGAAATGACCCCCAAAAATCCAGCGGATTATTTTTTCCTATTCCCATTTCGGGGTTAGCAGCACAAAATGAGATATATCGCTCCAATTGCTCATGCGTAGCACGTTCCACTTTTGATTTCCTTGAAAAAACTATGATTTTAAAATATTTGTTACAAAAAATAATGAACAATATTTACTTATGTTTTTTTCTTACGTTTTTTCCATTTCACGATTCTTGCACTAAACAGCTGATTTCTGTTTACTTTATTTAGTTCACCACAATATGATGAAAAGCACAAGTACTTTGATAAATTATTAAAAATGTATTTGATAAAAATAAGTAGCCATAAAGGAGTAAAAAAATTTAAGAACTTATAAAACTTGTTAATAAAAAGAAAAATAGAAAAGTTTTTGATGAAAACTTGATTTAATTAAAACGAGTACAGATATTTGATAAAAAAAAAATCGAAAAATAACTTTTTTATTTAGAAGTAGTAAAATAAATAAACAAAGAATTTTTTTGGAAATAATTAGTAAACACAAGTAAGGAAGTCTAAGTTCGGGTGAAACCAAACATTACATACCCAGCTGTACACTTGCAATGCTGTTGTTGTTTGTTTTGTGTTCTTAATATTGTTACAAGGCTGCACAATAATATATATGTATGTACATATGGTTCTATTCTGAACTAATTCTTCTTCGAGTTATGGTCCCGAAACTTGGGAAATGAAATGCTATTCATATAAAGCTATTTTTTGCAACGATATGGCTTATTTTATTCGTTCACGACCATTTTAAAAATATTTTATATAAAAGTGGGCGTGGTCCTTTACCGATTTCGTGAATTCTTCTTCAAAGCATTCCTTATAGTAAAGGCAACCTCTCTGCCGAATTTTGTTACTATAGGTTTCACGATTTTTGATTTATGATTAATAATATTTGTAAAATTAATTTTATCACAAGTGGGCGGTACCACGCCCATTTTAAAAAAGTTTTTAAAATTTTCACACGTCAAGTTCCAACATTCTAGGTATATTATTTACGATATAATCAGGATTTTTGTGTTTTCCAAAATGTTATATATATAAAAAGTGGGCGTGGTTACCATCCGATGTCGCACATTTTCAATACCAATCTATTCTGGGTCCAGATATGCTCGTGTACCAAATTTGGTGAATATATCTCAATATTTACTCAAGTTATCGTGTTAACGCATCGACGGACGGACGGACGGACATGGCTCATTCACATTTTTTTCGACACTGATGATTTTGATACGAGTATACGGAAGTCTATATCTATCTCGGTTCCTTTATACCTGTACAACCAGCCGTTATCCAATCAAAGTTATAACACTCTGCGTACAAGTACAGCTGAGTATAAAAACTAAGTAATTTTTTGTAATAAAAAATATAAACAGGTAATTAGTAACAAGAACAAAAAAATTTATAAAATTTGTGAAAATGTAACAAAGTAGAAAGAAGCCTTGATTTCATTAAAATTAGTAAAGAATATTGGTAAAAAAAATTTATTTAAAAGAAGAAAGAAATATGTAAATTTAGAAAAAAACATAAAAATAATTAGTAAAAAACGGCGGGCTCATTCATCCTATTTGACGTCCTCACGGATCGGCCAGATCAACTATACATTGCAATACATTTTAAAATACATGTCCTGTATGTGAGAGAGTCGTATTAGCGTGTGCTCCTATATCTTCTTTACTGCCTTTATGGCATAGGGAATGAGAGTAAGTTGGCGGAAATAATTTTTAGTAAAATAAGAATTTATGTATGTTTGTTTAATGGTGTGTTCAGTTTATACTTATATTTAAGAATTCATGAGCTTAACACCGGCTTATAATAATTGAATTTCAATTATTATGTTTTTTTCTAAGAGAAAGGCTACTGCAGTTTCACCATGTGATTCACGGTTCGAATCCCGGTGAAACCTTTGATAACATTACAAAATTGCCTGATGATGATTACGTTGGCGGTTTTCGAAATGGTCCATCGCAATATGCCAGTAAATGTTTCTTTCTTTTCAGTTTCTCTTAGAAAAAAACATAATAATTGAAATTCAATTATTATAAGGCGATGTTAAGCTCATGAATTCTTAAATATAAGTATAAAATAAGAATTGTATAACTGATTTTCCACCAATAAGAAAACCGCTTCTATTTATATTTATATCGCTCAAATGATCTTGCAGACCATTCGCTTTCGGTGACGAACATGCTTAATAGGGACCTGGTCTGGCGGCGTTCGGACACACACAAAATCGAAATGCTTAGTCAAATCAAAACTTACTAACCAGCGTGCTCTGACGACGATTCAAAATTCTGGCAGGCATAGATGATAAGGAACACTGAATGACTAGTTAGAACTTTGTACCTAAGATTAATCCAATCAATCTCTCCAGTTCCGGGATTAGCTGCAAAATATAAATAAAATTTATAGTTTACATTTCTTAGAAAGATATGATTATAATAACATACCTCTTGGCCAATATGTAATTCGAAATTGTGCTCCACAATTCGAAGGGAATTTAAGTGATCCGACGCTAACAATTGGGGTCTCCCTAGTAATTGTGAAAAAAATGTGTTAAGCTGCTGTGTATATTTTCAAAGTAAACAACAAGAAGAGTATGTGAACGCTACTGCGAGTTTAAAGAGGAAGTGAGACGCCTTTGCAGGAGGAAAAAAGCATAGGCAGAAAGGCATGAGTGTGAGGAGCATGAGCTGTTAGTCACCAGAATGACGCCTGCAAATTTTAGCAAACAAATTCGACGACAGACGAAAAATTCTTAGTCCGGGGTAAAATACTGTCAGAATGAAAACGGTTACCTTTTAACCGATGTTCAGAGAGCACTTAGATTGTGCAGGGAACACTTCTCTGACCTTCCAAATGTAGACAGCGATGTACCTATCGCCCAACTTTGAGCCCGCAATCGATGAACTTATGTTCCTCCACCCGACTATGACGAAATCAGAATATCAATAACCAGATTAAAAAACAACAAGACCTCGGACGATCAGTGACGTAGTGAGGTTTTCTTGCGCCCGGGAAAAATATTTTTTTGGTTTGCCCGCAAAACTGACGTTGAGCAACACCATTAGCTCAGTCAGAATTGGGAAAACCCTCTTCGAGTCGTTCGAAACTAAACGAGGTTTCAGAGAGGGTGACCCTCTATCGTGCGATTTCTTTAATTCGTTGCTGGAGAAAATTATACTAGCTGCAGAATTTAATTGCTCTGGAAAAATCTAATTCTAATCTATCTAATCTAATATCTAATCTAATATATATTATAAATGGCAAAGTTTGGATGTTTGGATGTTTAGATGTTTGGATGTTTGTCCAGACCTTTGTCTCTGTGACTCAATCACGCAAGAACGGCTGGACGGATTTGGATGAAATTTGGCACACATATAGCCAATAGTCCAGAAGGATATACTAGCTATATATTTTTCAAAAGGGGGGAGGTCCCCGCCCCCCACGAACAGTTATAATTTAATTATTATATTTTTTAGTCTTTGCGACTGAATCACGCCAGAACGGCTACACGGATTTTGATGAAATTTGGGACACAGACAGTAGTCTACTAGCGAAATTTTGTTCGAACATGGAAAGAGGGGTGGGGGTCCCACGACCCCTTCGAGCAATTACTTTTTAATAATTTTTACACATAATAACTTTACGTATACTGGCCTTCACCAATATCACAGACTCAATGGGTCAAATAAGTCGAGGGCTTACAAAGTGAGCAGTGACACCCTCCGCTCCCCCCCCCCCCCCTCCCTTTCTACCCCTCTGGTGTAAAACCTATAAATTGTTATAAATCGATATACATTTTCTCCTAAATCAATAGTTTTTGGTATCTGGCACACACAGATCGAGATCTAAACAATTTTGGAAAAACGAGCAGCGGTACTTCTCCTCTCGCCATCCGCCGCCCTCCATCAATTATTTTCATTAGCACGCTTTTGTTAGCTTTACCTGTATGTTTATTTGTAAATCTTCATTCGCTCCAACGCGCCTGATGCCTCATTAAAATGGTTCTACAATTAGCTTCGCCTTATTTGTAATCCCGTTGGGGTCATATCGAGACCCTTCCGGGATCATTTTTGGATGGTTTTCGGGATGCGTCCGGGATCCCGCCGGGGTCATTTCGGGACTTTTTCGGGATAATTTTGGGACCCTTCCGGGATCATTTCTGTATAGTTTTCGGGATCCCGTCGAGGTTATTTTGGGATATTTTAGGGACTATTCCGGTATCATTTCGGGACTTTTTCGCGAACATTTAGGGACCTTTCCGGCAACATTTCTGGATGGGTTTCGGCATCCGTTCGGCATCCAGTCAGGGTATTTTCGGGATCATTTGGGTACCTTTGAGAGATATATTCTTGATGGTTTCCGGGATCATTACGGGACTTTTTCGGGGTCATTTTAGGTCCCTTCCGCCATTATTTCTGGATGGTTTTCGGGATCCGTCCGGGATCCCGTCGGGGTCATTTCGCGACTTTTTCGGGATCATTTGGGGTCCCTTCCGGCATCATTTCTGGTTGGTTTTCGGGATCCGTTCGGGATCATTTCGGGACTATTAGGGGATCATTTGAAGACCTTTCCGGCATCCTTTCTGCATAGCTTCCGGGATTCGTCGGCGATCATTTCAGGACTATTAGGAGATCATTTGAAGACCTTTCCGGCATCATTTCTGCATAGTTTCCGGGATCCGTCGGGGATCTCGACGGGGTCATTTCGGGATCATTTCTGCATAGTTTCCGGGATTCGTCCGAGATACCGTCGGGGTCATTTCGGGACTTTTTCTCGACTAATACGGGATCATTTGGGGACCCTTTCGGCATCATTTCTGGATGGATTTCGGTATCCGTCCGGGATTCCGTCAGGGTAATTTCGGGACAAATAGGGGATCATTTTAAGACCTTTCCGGCATCATTTCTGCATAGTTTCCTGGATCCGTCGGGGCTCTCGACGGGGTAATTTCGGGATTATTTCCGGATCATTTGGGGCACCTACCGGGATCACATCTGGATGGTTTTTAGTATCCGTCCGGGATCCCGTCGCGATCATTTCGAGACTTTTTCGGGATCATTTGGGGTACCTACCGGCATCATTTCTGGATGGTTTTCGGTATCCGTCCGGGATGCCGTCGGGGTCATTTCGGGACTTTTTCGGGATCATTTGGGGTCCCTTCCGGCATCATTTCTGGATGGTTTTCGGTATCCGTCCGGGATCCCTTCGGGGTCATTTCGGAACATTTTCGGAATTTTTTGGGGTCACTTCCGGCATCATTTCTGGATGGTTTTCGGGATACCGTCGGGGTAATTTGAGGGCGTCATTTCTGGATGGTTTTAGGAATCCGTCCGGGATCCCTACGTGGTCATTTTGGGACTATTTCGGGATCAGTTTGGGGTACCTACCAGCATAATTTCTGGATCCCGTCGAGGTCACTTCGGGACTTTTTCTCGACTGATACGGGCTCAAATGGGGACCCTTCCGGCATCATTTTTGGATGGTTTTCGGGATACCGTCGGGGTAATTTTAGGGCGTCATTTCTGGATGGTTTTAGGAATCCGTCCGGGATCCCTACGGGGTCATTTTGGGACTATTTCGGGATCATTTTGGGGTACCTACCGGCATCATTTCTAGATGGTTTTCGGTATCCGTCAAGGATCCCGTCGGGGTCATTTCGGAACTTTTTCGGGATTTTTTGAGGTCTCTTCCGGCATCATTTCTGGATGGCTTTCGGTATCCGTCCGGGATCCCGTCTGGGTGAATTCGGGAGTTTTTTGGGATTTTTTGGGGTCCCTTCCGGCGTTATTTCTGGGGGTTTTGGGGATACCGTCGGGGTAGTTTCAGGACTTCTTCGAGATCATTTGGGGACCCTTCCGGCATCATTTCTGGATGGTTGTCGGGATCCGTGCGGGATCTCGTCGGGGTCATATGGGGACTTTTTCGGGATCGTTTGGGGGCTCTTCCGGCATCATTTCTGGATGGTTTTCGGGATCCGTCCGGGATATCGTCGGGGTCATTTGGGGACTTTTTCGGGATCATTTGGGGGCTCTTCCGGCATCATTTCTGGATGATTTTCGGGATCCGTCCGGGATCTCGTCGGGGTCATTTGGGGACTTTTTCGGGATCATTTTGGGGCTCATCCGGCATCATTTCTGGATGTTTTTTGGGATTCGTCCGGGATCCCGTCGGGGTCATTTCGGGACTTTTTCTCGACTAATACGGGATCATTTGCGGACCCTTTCGGCATAATTTCTGGATAGTTTTTGGAATCCTTTCGGGATCCCGTCAGGGTCATTTCTGTTTTTTTTCGGGATCATTTAAGGATGGCTTTCAGGATTCGTCCGGGAGCCCGTCAGGGTAATTTCTGGACTTTTCCGAGACTATTTCGGGATCATTTTGGGACCTTCCCAAGAACATTTCTGGATGGATTTCGGGATTTGTCCGGGATGCCCTCAGGGTCATTTTGGGACTATTAGGTGAGCATTTGAGGACCATTCCGGCATCACTTCTGGATGGTTTTCGGTATCCGTTCAGATTCCCGTCGAAATAATTGCGGGACTTTTTCGGGATCATTGGGGTCCCTTCCGGCATCATTTCTGGATGGTTTTTGGGATTCGTCCGGCATCCCGTCGGGGTAATTTCGGGATTTTTTCTCGACTAATACGGGATCATTTGCGGGCCCTTTCGGTATCATTTCTGGATAGTTGTCGGGATCCGTTCGGGATCCCGTCAGGGTCTTTTCGGAACTATTGGGAGATCATTTGAGGACCTTTCCGGCATCATTTCTGGTTAGTTTTCGGGATCCTTTCCGGGTCCCATCAGGGTCATTTCGGGACTTTTTCGGCATCATTTAAGATTGGTTTTCAGGATTCGTCCGGGATCCGGCAGGGTAATTTCTGGACTTTTCCCAGACTATTTCGAGATAATTTTGGGACCCTCCCAAGATCATTTGTGGATGGATTTCGGGATCTGTCCGGGATGCCGTCAGGGTCATTTTGGGAGTATTAGGTGATCATTTGAGGACCTTTTCGGCATCACTTCTGGATGGTTTTCGGTATCCGCTCAGGATCCCGTCGGAATTATTGCGTGACTTTTTCGGGATCATTTGGTGTCCCTTCCGGCATCATTTCTGGATGGTGTTTGGGATTCGTCCGGTATCCCGTCGGGTTCATTTCGGGACTTTTTCTCGACTAATACGGGATCATTTGCGGGCCCTTTCGGCATCATTTCTAGATAGTTGTCGGGATCCGTTCGGGATCCCGTCAGGGTCTTTTCGGAACTATTAGGTGATCATTTGAGGACATTTCCGGCATCATTTCTGGATAGTTTTCGGGATCCTTTCGGGGTCCAGTCAGGGTCATTTCGGGACTTTTTCGGGATCGTTTAGAGATGGCTTTCAAGATTCGCCCGGGAACCGTCAGGGTAATTTCTGAACTTTTCCGAGACTATTTCGGAATAATTTTGGGACCTTCCCAAGATCATTTCTGGATGGATTTTGGGATCAGTCCGGGATGCCGTCAGGGTCATTTTGGTATTAGGTGATCATTTGAGGACCTTTCCGGCATCACTTCTGGATGGTTTTCGGTATCCGATCAGGATCCCCTCGGAATCATTGCGGGAATTTGTCGGGATCATTTGGGGTCCCTCCCAAGATCATTTTTGGATGGATTTCGGGATCTGTCCGGGATCCCGTCAGGGTCATTTAGGGGTGCGTTCGAGATCCCGTCAGGGTCATTTCGGGACTTCTTCGGGACTATATCGGGATCATTTCTGGATGGTTTATGGGATCCGTCCATGACCCCTTAAGGGTCATTTCGGGACTATTAGGTGATCATTTGAGGACCTTTCCGGCATCACTTCTGGATGATTTTCGGTATCCGTTCGGGATCCCGTCGGAATCAATGCGGGACTTTTACGGAATCATTTGGGATTCCTTCCGGCATCATTTCTGGATGGTTTTCGGGATTTGTCCGGGATCCCGTCGGGGTTATTTCGGGACCTTTTCGGGGCTAATACGGGATCATTTGGGGATCCTCTAGGGGTCGTTTCGTGACTTTTTCTGTATTATTTCGGGATCATTTTGGGACCCTTTCGGCATAATTTCTTAATGGTTTGCCGGATCCATCAGGGTCATTTCGGGACCATTTTGGGATCATTTGGGGACCCTTCCGAGATCATTTCTGGATCCGTCCGGGATGCCGTAGGAGCCATTTCGGGATTTTTTGTTACTTTTCCGGGATAGTTTTTGCACCCTTCCGGGATCATTTCTGGATCTGTGCGGGATCTCATCTGGGCCAATTCCGGACTATTTCGGGATCACTTTGGAATCCTTCGGGAATCATTTCTGTATGGTTTTCGCGATCCATCGTGGATCCCCTCGGAGCCATTTCGGAACTTTTTCTGGAGTTAGTCGGGATAATTTAGGGACCCTTCCTGGATATTTTCTGGATGGTTTTTGAGATCCGCCCGGGAGCCCGTCAGGGTAATTTAGGAACCTTTTCGGGATCATTTTGGAACACCTTCAGGGATCATTTCTGTGTGGTTCTCTGGATACGTCTAGAATCGTTTCGCTCTCATTTCGGGTTTTTTTGGGACTATTCGGGGAACTTTTGGAGACCCTTTCGGGGCATTTATGGATGGTTTTCGGGATCCGTACGCGATAGCGTTGGGGTCATATCGTAACTTTTTCTGGATAATTTCGGGATCATTTGGGATCCTATCAGGTTATCAGCTCATTTATTTCTTTTTTTTACTCAATTACAAAAATAAAATGCATTAGACAGAAAACAAAATTTTAAACAGATAATAAGCAGGCTAACGCGAATAGCCCATAT
Organism: Eurosta solidaginis; assembly: GCF_040869045.1. Lineage (NCBI taxonomy): Eukaryota > Metazoa > Arthropoda > Insecta > Diptera > Tephritidae > Eurosta > Eurosta solidaginis. The sequence goes on along the minus strand of NC_090319.1, from coordinate 27,830,062 downwards.
ATTTAAAATTTTCCTTGCGGACGGGGCCGCGGGTAAAGGCTAGTCTAATATATATTATAAATGGCAAAGTTTGGATGTGAAGATGTTTGGATGTTTGGATGTTTAGATGTTTGGATGTTTGGATGTTTGGATGTTTGGATGTTTGTCCAGACGTTTGTCTTTGTGACTCAATCACGCAAGAACGGCTGGACCGATTTGGATGAAATTTTGCACACATATAGCCAATAGTCTAGAAGGATCTACTAGCTATATATTTTTCAAAAGGGGCGTGGCCTCCGCCCCCTAGGAACAGTTATAATTTAATTATTATATTTTTTCGTCTTTGCGACTGAATCACGCCAGAATGGCTACACGGATTTTGATGAAATTTGGGACACAGACAGTAGTCTACTAGCGAAATTTTGTTCGAATATGGAAAGAGGGGTGGGGTCCCACGACCCCTTCGAGAAATTATTTTTCAATAATTTTTACACATTATAACTTTACGTATACTGGCCTTCACCAACATCACAGACTCAAGGGGTCAAATAAGTCGAGGGCTTACAAAGTAAGCAGTGACACCCTCCGCCCGCCCCCTTTATCTCCCCCTCTGGTGTAAAATCTATAAATTGTTATAACTCAATATAAATTTTCTCCTAAATCAATAGTTTTTGATATCTGGTACATGCAGAACGAGATCTAGACAATTTTGGAGGAACGATCAGTGGTCCTCTCCTCTACTCCCGCCATCCGCCCTCCATCAATTGTTTTTATTAGCACGCTTTTATTAGCTTTACCTGTATGTTTCTATGTAACTTTTTATTCGCTCCAATGCGCCTGCTGCCTTATTAACATGGTTTTATAATTAGCTTCACCTTATTTGTAATCCCGTAAGGGTCATATCGAGACCCTTCCGGGATGATTTCTGTATGGTTTTCGGGATCGGTCCGGGATTACGCCGGGGTAATTTCGGGACTTTTTCGGGACTATTTGGGGATCATTTTGGGACCCTTCCGGGATCATTTCTGTATAGTTTTCGGGATCCGTCCGGGATCCCGTCGGGGTTATTTTGGGACATTTTCGGGACTATTCCGGAATCATTTCGGGACTATTTCGCGATCATTTGGGGACCCTTCCGGCATCATTTCTGGATGGTTTTCGGGATCCGTCCGGGATCCCGTCTGTGTACTTTCGGGATCATTTGCGTAACTTCGAGAGATAAATTCTTGATGGTTCCCGGATCATTACGGGACTTTTTCGGGTTTATTTTGGGTCCCTTTAGGCATCATTTCTGGATGGTCCTCGGGATTCGTCCGGCATCCCGTCGGGGTCATTTCGGGACTTTTTCGCGGCTAATACGGGATCATTCGGCATCATTTCTGGATGGTTTTCGGGATCCGTCCGGGATCTCGTCGGGGTCATTTGGGGACTTTTTCTGGATCATTTGGGGCTCTTCCGGCACCATTTCTGGATGGTTTTGGGGATCCGTCCGGGATCTCGTGAGGGTCATTTGGGGACTTTTTCGGGATCATTTGGGGGCTCTTCCGGCATCATTTCTGGATGGTTTTCGGGATCCGTCCAGGATCTCGTCGGGTCATTTGGGGACTTTTTCGGGATCATTTGGGGGCTCTTCCGGCATCATTTCTGAATGGTTTTCGGGATCCGTCCGGGATCTCGCCGGGGTCATTTGGGGACTTTTTCGGGATCATTTTGGGGCTCTTCCGGCATCATTTCTGGATGGTTTTCGGGATCCGTCCGGGATCTCGTCGGGGTCATTTGGGGACTTTTTCGGGATCATTTGGGGGCTCTTCCGGCATCATTTCTGGATGGTTTTCGGGATCCGTCCAGGATCTCGTCGGGTCATTTGGGGACTTTTTCGGGATCATTTGGGGGCTCTTCCGGCACCATTTCTGGATGGTTTTCGGGATCCGTCCGGGATCTCGCCGGGGTCATTTGGGGACTTTTTCGGGATCATTTGGGGGCTCTTCCGGCACCATTTTTGGATGGATTTCGGGATCCGTCCGGGATCTCGTCGGGGTCATTTGGGGACTTTTTCGGGATCATTTGAGGGCTCTTCCGGCATCATTTCTGGATGGTTTTCGGGATCCGTCCAGGATCTCGTCGGGTCATTTGGGGACTTTTTCGGGATCATTTGGGGGCTCTTCCGGCATCATTTCTGGATGGTTTTCGGGATCCGTCCGGGATCTCGCCGGGGTCATTTGGGGACTTTTTCGGGATCATTTTGGGGCTCTTCCGGCATCATTTCTGGATGGTTTTCGGGATCCGTACGGGATCCCGTCGGGGTCATTTCGGGAATTTTTCGCGACTAATACGGGATCATTTGGGAACCCTTTCGGCATCATTTCTGAATGGTTTCGGGATCCGTCCGGGATCCCATCAGGGTAATTTCGGGACTATTAGGGTATCATTTGGGAACCATTCCGGCATCATTTCTGGATAATTTTCGGGATCCGTCCGAGATGCCGACGAGGTCATTTCTGGACTATTTCGGGGCTAATACGGGATCATTTGAGGATCCTCTAAGGGTCGTTTCGTGACTTTTTCTGTTTTATTTCGGGATCATTTGGGGACCCTTCCGGCATAATTTCTTGATGGTTTGCCGGATGTTGTTGTTGTTGTTGTTGAAGAGATTTACAAGGTTTGCCGGATCCATCAGGGTCATTTCGGGACCTTTCCGGCATCATTTCTGGATAATTTTCATTATCCGTCCGGGATTCCCACGAGGTCATTTCGGGATTATTTTGGGATCATTTGGGATACCTACCGGCATCATTTCTGGATGGTTATTGAGATTCGTCCGGGATCCCGTCGGGGTTATTTCGGGACTTTTTCTCGACTAATACGAGATCATTTGCGGACCCTTTCGGCATCATTTGTGGATAGTTGTCGGGATCCCGTCACGGTCATTTCGGGACTATTAGGGGATCATTTGAGGACCTTTCCGGCATCATTTCTGGATAGCTTTCGGAATCCTTTCGGGATCCCGTCAGGGTCATTTCGGGGCTTTTTCGGGATCATTTAAGGATGGATTTCGGGATTTGTCCGGGATGCCGTCAGGGTCATTTTGGGACTATTAGGTGAGCATTTGAAGACCTTTCCGGCATCAATTCCTAATGGTTTTCGGTATCCGTTCAGGATCCCGTCGGAATAATTGCGGGACTTTTTCGGGATCATTGTGGTCCCTTCCGACATCATTTCTGGATGGTTTTTGGGATTCGTCCGGCATCCCGTCGGGGTCATTTCGGGACTTTTTCTCAACTAATACGGGATCATTTGCGGGCCCTTTCGGTATCATTTCTGGATAGTTGTCGGGATCCGTTCGGGATCCCGTCAGGGTCTTTTCGGAACTATTGGGAGATCATTTGAGGACCTTTCCGGCATCATTTCTGGTTAGTTTTAGGGATCCTTTCCGGGTCCCATCAGGGTCATTTCGGGACTTTTTCGGCATCATTTAAGGCTGGTTTTCAGGATTCGTCTGGGATCCCGTCAGGGTAATTTCTGGACTTTTCCGAGACTATTTCGGGATAATTTTGGGACCCTGCCAAGATCATTTCTAGATGGATTTCGGGATCTGTCCGGGATGCCGTCAGGGTAATTTTGGGACTATTAGGTGAGCATTTGAAGACCTTTCCGGCATCACTTCTGGATGGTTTTCGGTATCCGTTCAGGATCCCGTCGGAATAATTGCGGGACTTTTTCGGGATCATTTGGTGTCCCTTCCGGCATCATTTCTGGATGGTTTTTGGGATTCGTCCGGCATCCCGTCGGGGTCATTTCGGGACTTTTTCTCGATTAATACGGGATCATTTGCGGGTTCTTTCGGCATCATTTCTAGATAGTTGTCGGGATCCGTTCGTGATCCCGTCAGGGTCTTTTCGGAACTATTAGGAGATCATTTGAGGACCTTTCCGGCATCATTTCTGGATAGTTTTCGGGATCTTTTCGGGGTCCAGTCATGGTCATTTCGGGACTTTTTCGGGATCATTTAGAGATGGCTTTCAGGATTCGTCCGGGAACCCGTCAGGGTAATTTCTGAACTTTTCCGAGACTATTTCGGGATAATTTTGGGACCTTCCCAAGATCATTTCTGGATGGATTTCGGGATTTGTCCGGGATCCCGTCGGGGTTATTTCGGGAACTTTTCGGAGCTAATACGGGATCATTTGGGGATCCTTCCGGAATCATTTCTGTATGGTCTTCGCGATCCGTCGTGGATCCCCTCGGAGCCATTTCGGAACTTTTTCTGGAGTATGTCGGGATAATTTAGGGACCCTTCCTGGATATTTTCTGGATGGTTTTTGAGATCCGCCCGTGAGCCCGTCAGGGTCATTTCGGAACCTTTTCGGGATCATTTTGGAACACCTTCAGGGATCATTTCTGCGTGGTTCTCTGTATACGTCTAGAATCGTGTCGCTGTCATTTTGAGTTTTTTTGGGACTATTCGGGGAACTTTTGGATGCCCTTTCGGGGCATTTCTGGATGGTTTTCGGGATCCGTCCGCGATAGCGTGGGGGTCATTTCGTTGCTTTTTCTGGATAATTTCGGGATCATTTGGGATCCTATCAGGTTATCAGCTCAATTAGTTCTTTTTTTTACTCAATTACAAAAATAAAATGCATTAGACAGAAAACAAAATTTTAAACAGATAATAAGCAGGCTAACGCGAATAGCCCATATATTTAAATTTCTCCTTGCGGACGGGGCCGCGGGTAAAGGCTAGTATATTATAAATGGGAAAGTTTGGATGTTAAGATGTTTGGATGTTTGGATGTTTGGATGTTTGTCCAGACGTTTGTCTTTGTGACTCAATCACGCAAGAACGGCTGGACCGATTTGGATGAAATTTTGCACACACATAGCCAATAGTCTTGAAGGATCTACTAGTGGTCTACCGTGGTCCCCGCCCCCTAGGAACAGTTATAATTTAATTATTATATTTTTTCGTCTTTGCGACAGAATCACCCCAGAATGGCTACACGGATTTTGATGAAATTTGGGACACAGACAATAGTCTACTAGCGAAATTATTTTCGAACATGGAAAGAGGGGCGGGGGTCCCACGACCCCTTCGAGAAATTATTTTTCAATAATTTTTACACATTATAACTTTACGTATACTGGCCTTCACCAATATCACAGACAAAAGGGGTCAAATAAGTCGAGGGCTTACAAAGTAAGCAGTGACACCCTCCGCCCGCCCCCCTTTATCACCACCTCTGGTCTAAAATCTATAAATTGTTATAACTCAATATAAATTTTCTCCTAAATCAATAGTTTTTGGTATCTGGTACTTACAGAACGAGATCTAGACAATTTTGGAGGAACGATCAGTCGTTCTCTCCCCTACTCCCGCCATCCGTCCCCATCAATTGTTTTTATTAGCACGCTTTTATTAGCTTTACCTGTATGTTTCTATGTAACTTTTTATTCGCTCCAATGCGCCTGCTGCCTTATTAACATGGTTTTATCATTATCTTCACCTTATTTGTAATCCCGTAAGGGTCATATCGAGACCCTTCCGGGATCATTTCTGGATGGTTTTCGGGATCGGTCCGGGACTACGCCGGGGTAATTTCGGGACTTTTTCGGGACTATTTCGGGATCATTTTGGGACCCTTCCGGGATCATTTCTGTATAGTTTTCGGGATCCGTCCGGGATCCCGTCGGGGTCATTTCGGGAATTTTTCGCGACTAATACCGGATCATTTGGGAACCCTTTCGGTATCATTTCTGGATGGTTTTCGGGATCCGTCCGGGATCCCATCAGGGTAATTTCGGGACTATTAGGGGATCATTTGGGAACCTTTCCGGCATCATTTCTGGAAAATTTTCGGGATCCGTCCGGGATGCCGACGAGTTCATTTCGGGACTATTTCGGGATCATTTGGGATACCTACCGGCATCATTTCTGGATGGTTTTTGGGTTTCGTCCGGGATCCTATCGTGGTCATTTCGGGACTTTTTCTCAACTAATACGGGATCATTTGCGGACTCTTTCGGCATAATTTCTGGATAGTTGTCGGGATCCCGTCACGGTCATTTCGGGACTATTAGGGGATCATTTGAGGACCTTTCCGGCATCATTTCTGAATTGTTTTCGGAATCCTTTCGGGATCCCGTCAGGGTCATTTTGGGACTTTTTCGGGGCTAATACGGGATCATTTGGGGATCCTCTAGGGGTCGTTTCGTGACTTTTTCTGTTTTATTTCGGGATCATTTGGGGACCCTTCCGGCATAATTTCTTGATGGTTTGCCGGATCCATCAGGGTCATTTCGGGATCATTTTGGGATCATTTGGGGACCCTTCCGAGATCATTTCTGGATCCGTCCGGTCGGGATTTTTTTTTACTTTTCCGGGATAGTTTTTGGATCCTTCCGGGATCATTTCTGGATCTGTGCGGGATCCCATCTGGGTCATTTCCGGACTATTTCGGGATCATTTTGAGATGCTTCCGGAATCATTTCTGTATCGTTTTCGCGATCCGTCGTTGATTCCCTTGGAGCCATTTCGGAACTTTTTCTGGAGTATGTCGGGGTCATTTGGGTACTTTTTCGGGATCATTTGGGGGCTCTTCCGGCATCATTTCTGTATGGCTTTCGGGATCCGTCCGGGATCCCGTCGGGGTCATTTCGGGACTTTTTCTCGACTAATACGGGATCATTTGGGGACCCTTTCGACATCATTTCTGGATAGTTTTCGGGATCCGTCCGGGATGCCGTCGGGGTCATTTCGGGACTATTTCGGGATCATTTGGGGTACCTACCGGCATCATTTCTGGATGGTTTTCGGTATCCGTCCGGGATTTCGTCGGGGTCATTTGGGGACCTTTTCGGGATCATTTGGGGCTCTTCTGGCATCATTTCTGGATGGTTTTCGGGATCCGTCCGGGATGCCGTCGGGGTCATTTCGGGACTTTTTCGCGACTAATACGGGGTCATTTGGGAACCCTTTCGGCATCATTTCTGGATGGTTTTCGGGATCCGTCCGGGATCCCATCAGGGTAATTTCGGGACTATTAGGGGATCCTTTGTGGACATTTCCGGCATCATTTCTGGATAATTTTCGGTATCCGTCCGGAATACCGACGAGGTCATTTCGGGATTATTTCGGGATCATTTGGGATACCTACCGGCATCTTTTCTGGATGGTTTTTGGGATTCTTCCGGGATCCCGTCGGGGTTATTTCGGGACTTTTCTCGACTAATACGGGATCATTTGCGCACCCTTTCGGCATCATCTCTGGATAGTTGTCGGGATCCGTTCGGGATCCCGTCACGGTCAATTCGGGACTATTAGGGGGTCATTTGAGGACCTTTCCGGCATCATTTCTGGATAGTCTTCGGAATCCTTTCGGGATCCCGTCAGGGTCATTTCGGGGCTTTTTCGGGATCATTTAAGAATGGCTTTCAGGATTCGTCCGGGAACCCGTCAGGGTAATTTCTGGACTTTTCCGAGACTATTTCGGGATCATTTTGGGACCTTCCCAAGATCATTTCTGGATGGATTTCGGGATTTGTCCGGGATGCCGTCAGGGTCATTTTGGGACTATTAGGTGAGCATTTGAAGACCTTTCCGGCATCACTTCTGGATGGTTTTCGGTATCCGTTCTGGATCCCGTCGGAATAATTGCGGGACTTTTTCGGGATCATTGGGACCCCAATCCGACATCATTTCTGGATGGTTTTTGGGATTCGTCCGGCATCCCGTCGGGGTCATTTCTGGACTTTTTCTCGACTAATACGGGATCATTTGCGGGCCCTTTCGGTATCATTTCTGGATAGTTGTTGGGATCCGTTCGGGATCCCGTCAGGGTCTTTTCTGAACTATTGGGAGATCATTTGAGGACCTTTCCGGCATCATTTCTGGTTAGTTTTCGGGATCCTTTCCGGTTCCCATCAGGGTCATTTCCGGACTTTTTCGGCATCATTTAAGATTGGTTTTCAGGATTCGTCCGGGATCCCGTCAGGGTAATTTCTGGACTTTTCCGAGACTATTTCGGGATAATTTTGGGACCTTCCCAAGATCATTTCTGGATGGATTTCGGGATCAGTCCGGGATGCCGTCAGGGTCATTTTGGTATTAGGTGATCACTTGAGGACCTTCCCGGCATCACTTCTGGATGGTTTTCGGTATCCGATCAGGATCCCGTCGGAATCATTGCGGGACTTTTTCGGGATCATTTGGGGTCCCTCCCAAGATCATTTCTGAATGGATTTCGGGATCTGTCCGGGATCCCGTCAGGGTCATTTAGGGGTGCGTTCGAGATCCCGTCAGGGTCATTTCGGGGCTTCTTCGGGACTATATCTGGATCATTTCTGGATGGTTTATGGGATCCGTCCATGACCCCTTAAGGGTCATTTCGGGACTATTAGGTGATCATTTGAGGACCTTTCCGGCATCACTTCTGGATGATTTTCGGTATCCGTTCGGGATCCCGTCGAAATCAATGCGGGACTTTTTCGGAATCATTTGGGATTCCTTCCGGCATCATTTCTGAATGGTTTTCGGGATTTGTCCGGGATCCCGTCGGGGTTATTTCGGGACCTTTTCGGGGCTAATATGGGATCATTTGGGGATCCTCTAGGGGTCGTTTCGTGACTTTTTCTGAATTATTTCGGGAACATTTTGGGACCCTTTCGGCATAAATTCTTGATGGTTTGCCGGATCCATCAGGGTCATTTCGGGATCATTTTGGGCTCATTTGGGGACTCTTCCGAGATCATTTCTGGATCCTTCCGCGATGCCGTAGGAGCCATTTCGGGATTTTTTGTTACTTTTCCGGGATAGTTTTTGCACCCTTCCGGGATCATTTCTGGATCTGTGCGGGATCCGTCCGCGATAGCGTGGTGGTCATTTCGTAGCTTTTTCTGGATAATTTCGGGATCATTTGGGATCCTATCTGGTTATCAGCTCATTTAGTTCTTTTTTTTACTCAATTATAAAAATAAAATGCATTAGACAGAAAACAAAATTTTAAACATATAATAAGCAGGCTAACGCGAATAGCCCATATATTTAAATTTCTCCTTGCGGACGGGGCCGCGGGTAAAGGCTAGTATATATTATAAATGGGAAAGTTTGGATGTTTGGATGTCCAGACGTTTGACTTTGTGCCTCAATCACGCAAGAACGGTTGAACAGATTTGGATGAAATTTGGCACACATATAGCCAATTTTCTAGAAGGATCTACTAGCTATATATTTTTCAAAAGGGGGGAGGTCCTCGCCCCCTAGGAACAGTTATAATTTAGTTATTATATTTTTTCGTATTTGTGACTGAATCACGCCAGAACGGCTACACAGATTTTGATGAAATTTGGGACGCAGACAATAGTCTGCTAGCGAAATTTTTTTCGAACATGGAAAGGGGGTGGCGGTCCCACGACCCCTTCGAAAAACTACTTTTTAATAATTTTTACACATTATAACTTTAACTTTACTGACCTTCACCAATAATACAACTCAATAGGTCAAATAAGTCGAGGGCTTACAAAATGAGCAGTGACTCTCTCCGTCGCCTCTCCCCCTTCTCACCCTCTTTGGTCTAAAATCTATAAATTGTTATAACTCAATATAAATGTTCTCCTAAATCAATAATTTTTGGTATCTGGCTCATACAGATCGAGATCTAAACAATTTTGGAAAAACGATCGGTGGTGCTCTCCGTCTCTTCCCGCCATCCGCCCTCCTTCGATTGTTTTTATTAGCACGCTTTTATTAGTTATACCTGTATGTTTCTTTGTAACTTTTCATTCGCTCCAATGCGCCTGCTGCCCTATTAACATGGTTTTATAGTTAGCTTCACCTTATTTGTAATCCCGTTAGGGTCATATATAGACCCTTCCGGGATAATTTCTGGATGGTTTTTGGAATCCGTCCGGGATCCTGCCGGGGTCATTTCGGAACTTTTTCGGGATTATTTTGGGATCACTTTGAGACTCTTCCGGGATCATTTCTGTATAGTTTTCTGGATCCGTCCGGGATCCCATCGGGGTTATTTTGGGATATTTTCGGGACTATTCCGGGATCATTTCAGGACTATTTCGCGATCATTTGGAGACCCTTCCGGCATCATTTCTGGATGGGTTTCGGGATCCGTCCGGCATTCAGTCGGGGTATTTTCGGGATCATTTGCGCACCTTTGAGAGATAAATTCTTGATGGTTTCCGGGTTCATTAAGGAACTTTTTCGGAGTCATTTTGGGTACCTTCCAGCATCATTTCTGGATGGTTTTCGGGATCCGTCCGGAATAACCTGCGGCCAATTCGGGGCTATTTGGGGATCATTTGGGGTATCTTCCGGCATCATTTCTGGATGGTTTTCGAGATTCGTCCAAGATCCCGTCGGGGTCATTTCGGGACTTTTTCTCGACTAATACGGGTTCATTTGGGGACCCTCTCGGCATCATTTTTGGATGGTTTTCGGGAACCGTCCGGGATCCCTTCAGGGTCATCTCGGGACTATTAGGGGATCATTTGGCGACCTTTCCGGCATCATTTCTGGATAGTTTTCTGGATCCGTCGTGGATCCGGACGGGGTCATTTCGGGACTATTTCGGGATCATTTGGGGTACCTACTAGAGGTTTACGCCGATCACATCCTCGGCGGCGGCGGCGTAGGTTCTATTATATACCGGCGGCGGCGGCGTTGACGGCGCTCCGGCGTACGCCGGTGTTCTTACTTTAAACAGCTTGATTTTTCCATTTAAAAAAATAATATTTAGGAAAGGTTTTGTTTGTATGTATTTAAGGAAATCAACGTGGTGGCCATTTCGAAAGATCCGTGGCTTTTGCCTCAAGACCGTTCAAATATGTTCAGGCGCAGCTGCTTGCGGAGGGATTGTCCCTCGTTCACTTACTCCAGAGAGGCTTCAAACCTAACCCCGGTCTTTGGAATTGGTACTGCTGCGTCTGCAGAAAAGAAATAGATATACATCAAATATGCACATTTTTGTCTGTATATCTCGTGCAAAGGGTAGTTTCACCTAGTGTTAACTCCTAATAATCGTCGCGAACACAATTTCTCTAAACCATTGGTGGCTCCTTGGCGGTCACGCACAAAGGCGACTTACGGTTGCTATTAATGGTCTATTAATACTCATGACTCTCGTGGCACAGGGCGCCTCCAGTTTTTTCGGCTGTTTTTAAGAGTTACAATTCCCGATGTGCGAACAGTAGCAATCCCGCACACCAGTCGCTACCAAGGCTACTGACCCTCACACCATATGCCAGCACAGAACCTATAGGACTGCGACTTCGAACTCATACCTTCGTCGACGTCACTTTCCTAGAAGCTCTAGGTGTAGCTCTGAAGACTTTCCAACGGATGCTTTTGTCGCGTTATGCTGCCGAGCTACACCAGAGAAACATCTTGAAACGTTAGGGAGTGACTATTCGGCCAAGGATGCCGCCCTCGAAATCATAAGCAGTCTAAGTGGATGTTATTGCGTAATGTGTGAAAATCGTATAATCCTCGGCGCATCTACATAATTAAAATTTTACAAGGACCCCGGATAAAATTTTTAAAATTTAGACCAAAGTTTGCAGAGGTTTGTGTTCACAACATTGATTTCAATAGTCTTCGTTAAATCAAAACGATATTTTTATTTTGAAAGTCGACCGATTTTAACTTGAAAGATGTTAACTGCTGTTTTCCGGCCTTATGATATAAGAGCCCCTTATGAATGACCACGTAGCTTCAGTTTTCAGACTAGTTCGACTGTCCACTACGTTAGGGTAGTAGCACACACGGTCATTAGTTCGACTGTTTTGGGAAAGCTTTTGCTTCACCACTTTGAGTGTTCCTGCGAAGGACAAAGCCTCACCAGGTAAATAGTATATGTGCTTATGTATTCACAAGTGTAAAAGGAGCCGCAACGTGTAGGTGATATTTAAACTTGGGTGATAGGCTATAATCAATGTGATTCACTCCAAGGGACTAGTTTTGATTAGGGCCGCCAACTTTGTCAAAAAAGCGGGAGGTTTGGGTGTTGAAGGATGAAGTGTGAAAATCAAAATTAACATTTCAGACGCTATTTTATAGTTTCGCAAATGAACAACAGATATTTGAATGTAAACCCAAGTGATTTTTCAAACCCTTCTCATACGTACATAAATCCCCAACTTAAGTATGAGGTAAGTATCATTTCAAACGAGTGTTTATGCCCCTAGAACCTAGTAAAGGATTTGGCATCACTGATTTCGCTTATTCTTTCAGCCAATCGCAATATAAAATTAAAAAAAAAATCGCCACCTTTTTGGGTAACAACTTGAATTTGGAATTGGAAAACAAATTCGCCTTGGGTAATTTTATTTGAATTGATTGTTCATTATTAATTTTTTGAAAAAAAAATGTCCAAAATGAGCATATAAATTTATAATGTAGCTCTTCTTTTAGTGTTTTGTTTTAATAAGTCCGTGTTAAGCTAGCATTGAAAGTGCATGTTTTTTTAAATAACTTTTGAAAAGTTAGAAAGATTTAAATTTGGCAATTAGTTTCTTATAACTGGCAGCGATGCGCATCCGTTGATACCATTTTCGACCATATCCGACCAATTTTCGACATTAACAATAAATGGCCTAAACAGTCTTAAACTGCCGCCACCGCCGCGCCGATATTTTTGACAATCGGGGGCGGCGTGTGAAAAACGACCTAAATCGGCGGCGGCGGCGGCGTTTATCGGCGGCGTATATCTCTAGTACCTACCGGCATCATTTCTGGATGGTTTTCGGTATCCGTCCGGGATGCCATCGGGGTCATTTCGGGACTTTTTTGGGATCATTTGAGGTTACTTCCGGCATCATTTGTAGATGGTTTTCAGGATCCATCCGGGATCCCGTCGGGGTCATTTCGGGACTTTTTCTCGACTAATACGGGATCATTTGCGGACCCTTTCGGCATAATTTCTGGATAGTTGTCGGGATCCGTTCGGGATCCCGTCACGGTCATTTCGGAACTATTAGGGGATCATTTGAGGACCTCTCCGCCATCATTTCTGGATAGTTTGTGGAATCCTTTCGGGATCCCGTCAGGGTCATTTCGGGGCTTTTTCGGGATCATTTAAGGATGGCTTTCAGGATTCGTCCGGGAACCCGTCAGGGTAATTTCTGGACTTTTCCGAGACTATTTCGGGATAATTTTGGGACCTTCCCAAGATCATTTCTGGATGGATTTCGGGATCAGTCCGGGATGCCGTCAGGGTCATTTTAGTATTAGGTGATCATTTGAGGACCTTTCCGGCATCACTTCTGGATGGTTTTCGGTATCCGATCAGGATCCCGTCGGAATCATTGCGGGACTTTTTCGGGATCATTTGGGGCCCTCCCAAGATCATTTTTGGATGGATTTCGGGATCTGTCCGGGATGCCGTCAGGGTCATTTTGGGACTATTAGGTGATCATTTGAGGACCTTTCCGGCATCACTTCTGGATGGTTTTCGGTATCCGTTCAGGATCCCGTCGGAATAATTGCGGGGCTTTTTCGGGATCATTTGGTGTCCCTTCCGGCATCATTTCTGGATGGTTTTTGGGATTCGTCCGGCATCCCGTAGGGGTCATTTCGGGACTTTTTCTCGACTAATACGGGATCATTTGCGGGCCCTTTCGGCATCATTTCTAGATAGTTGTCGGGATCCGTTCGGGATCCCGTCAGGGTCTTTTCGGGACTTTTTCCGGATCATTTAGAGATGGCTTTCAGGATTCGTCCGGGAACCCGTCAGGGTAATTTCTGGACTTTTCCGAGACTATTTCGGGATAATTTTGGGACCTTCCCAAGATCGTTTCTGGATGGATTTCGGGATCAGTCCGGGATGCCGTCAGGGTCATTTTGGTATTAGGTGATCATTTGAGGACCTTTCCGGCATCACTTCTGGATGTTTTTCGGTATACGATCAGGATCCCGTCGGAATCATTGCGGGACTTTTTCGGGATCATTTGTCGCCCTCCCAAGATCATTTCTGGATGGATTTCGGGATCTGTCCGGGATCCCGTCAGGGTCATTTAGGGGTGCGTTCGAGATCCCGTCAGGGTCATTTCGGGACTTCTTCGGGACTATATCGGGATCATTTCTGGATGGTTTATGGGATCCGTCCATGACCCCTTAAGGGTCATTTCGGGACTATTAGGTGATCATTTGAGGACCTTTCCGGTATCACTTCTGGATGATTTTCGGTATCCGTTCGGGATCCCGTCGGAATCAAAGCGGGACTTTTTCGGAATCATTTGGGATTCCTTCCGGCATCATTTCTGGATGTTTTTCGGGATCCCGTCGGGGTTATTTCGGGACCTTTTCGGGGCTAATACGGGATCATTTGGGGATCCTCTAGGGGTCTTTTCGTGACTTTCTGTATTATTTCGGGATCATTTTGGAACCCTTTCGGTATAATTTCTTGATGGTTTGGGATCATTTTGGGACCCTTCCGAGATCATTTCTGGATCCGTCCGGGATGCCGTAGGAGCTATTTCGGGATTTTTTGTTACTTTTCCGGGATAGTTTTTGCACCCTTCCGGGATCATTTCTGGATCTGTGCGGGATCCCATCTGGGTCATTTCCGGACTATTTCGGGATCATTTTGGGATCCTTCCGCGATCCGTCGTGGATCCCCTCGGAGCCATTTCGGAACTTTTTCTGGAAAATGTCGGGATAATTTGGGGACCCTTCCTGGATATTTTCTGGATGGTTTTTGAGATCCGCCCGGGAGCCCGTCAGGGTAATTTCGGAACCTTTTCGGGATCATTTTGGAACACCTTCAGGGATCATTTCTGTGTGGATCTCTGGATACGTCTAGAATCGTGTCGCTGTCATTTCGGGTTTTTTGGGACTATTCGGGGAACTTTTGGAGACCCTTTCGGGGCATTTCTGGATGGTTTTCGGGATCCGTCCGCGATAGCGTGGGTGTCATTTCGTAGCTTTTTCTGGATAATTTCGGGATCATTTGGGATCCTATCAGGTTATCAGCTCATTTAGTTCTTTTTTTTGCTCAATTACAAAAATAAAATGCATTACACAGAAAACAAAATTTTAAACAGATAATAAGCAGGCTAACGCGAATAGCCCATATATTTAAATTTCTCCTTGCGGACGGGGCCGCGGGTAAAGGCTTGTATATTATAAATGGGAAAGTTTGGATGTTTGGATGTCCAGACGTTTGTCTTTGTGCCTCAATCACGCAAGAACGGCTGGACGGATTTGGATGAAATTTTGCACACATACAGCCAATAGTCTAGAAGGATCTATAAGCTATATATTTTTTCAAATGGGGGAGGTCTCCGCCCCCTAGGAACAGTTATAATTAAATTATTATATTTTGATGAAATTTGGGACACAGACAATAGTCTACTAGAGAAATTTTTTTCGAAGATGGAAAGGGGGGTGGGGGTCCCACGACCCCTTCGAAAAATTACTTTTTAATAATTTTTACATATAACTTTACCTTTACTGACCTTCACCAATATTACAAACTCAATACGTCAAATAAGTCGAGGGCTTACAAAATGAGCAGTGACACCCCCCGCCCCCGCGCCCTCCTTCTCTACCCTTCTGGTGTAAAATTTATAAATTGTTATAACTCAATATTTCTGTATTATTTCGAGATCATTTGGTGGCCGCTCCGGCATCATGTCTTGATGGTTTGCCGGGTCCATCAGTATCATTTCGGGACCATTTTGGGATCATTTGGGGACCCTTCCGAGGTCATTTCTGGATCCGTCCGTGATGCCGTAGGAGTCATTTCGAGATATTTTTGTTACTTTTTCGGGATAGTTTTACGACCCTTCCGGGACCATTTCTGTATGGTTTTCGCGATCCGTCGTGGATCTCCTCGGGGTCATTTCGCAACTTGTTCTGGACTATGTCAGGATAATTTAGGAACCCTTCCTGCATATTTTCTGAATGGTTTTTGAGATCCGTCCGTGAGCCCGTCAGGGTCATTTCGGAACTTTTCCGGGACTATTTCGGGATAATTTTGGTACCCTTCAGGGATCATTTCTGTGTGGTTCTCTGGATAAGTCTAGAATCGTTACGTCGTCATTTCGGGTTTTTTGGGAATATTCCGAGAACTTTTGGAACCCTTCCGGGGCATTTCTGGACGGTTTTCGGGATCCGTCCGCGATATCGTCGGGTCATTTCGTGGCTTTTTCTTGATAATTTCGGGATTCTTTGGGGATCGTATCACGTTATCAGCACATTTAGATCCTTTTTTTTTACTCCATTACAAAAATAAAATGCATTAGACAGAAAAAATTGTTTAAACCGATAACTTGATAAGCAGGATAACGTGAATCTAATATCTAATATATATTATAAATGGGAAAGTTTGGATGTTAAGTAGTTTGGATGTTTGGATGTTTAGATGTTTGGATGTTTGGATGTTTGGATGTTTGGATGTTTGGATGTTTGTCCAGACGTTTGTCTTTGTGACTCAATAACGCAAGAACGGCTGGACCGATTTGGACGAAATTTTGCACACATATAGCCAATAGTCTAGAAGGATCTACTAGCTATATATTTTTCAAAAGGGGCGTGGTCCCCGCCCCCTAGGAACAGTTATAATTTAATTATTATATTTTTTCGTCTTTGCGACTGAATCACGCCAAAATGGCTACACGGATTTTGATGAAATTTGGGACACAGACAGTAGTCTACTAGCGAAATTTTTTTCGAACATGGAAAGAGGGGTGGGGGGTCCCACGACCCTTCGAGAAATTATTTTTCATAATTTTTACACATTATAACTTTACGTATACTGGCCTTCACCAATATCACAGACTCAAGGGGTCAAATAAGTCGAGGGCTTACAAAGTAAGCAGTGACACCCTCCGCCCGCCCCCCTTTATCTCCCCCTCTGGTGTAAAATCCATAAATTGTTATAACTCAATCTAAATTTTCTCCTAAATCAATAGATTTGGTATCTGGTACATACAGAACGAGATCTAGACAATTTTGGAGGAACGATCAGTGGTCCTCTCCTCTACTCCCGCCATCCGCCCTCCATCAATTGTTTTTATTAGCATGCTTTTATTAGCTTTACCTGTATGTTTCTATCTAACTTTTTATTCGCTCCAATGCGCCTGCTGCTTTATTAACATGGTTTTATAATTAGCTTCACCTTATTTGTAATCCCGTAAGGGTCATATCGAGACCCTTCCGGGATCATTTCTGGATGGTTTTCGGGATCGGTCCGGGATTACGCCGAGGTAATTTCGGGACTTTTTCGGGACTATTTCGGGATCATTTTGGGACCCTTCCGGGATCATTTCTGTATAGTTTACGGGATCCGTCCGGGATCCCGTCGGGGTTATTTTGAAACATTTTCGGGACTATTCCGGAATCATTTCGGAACTATTTCGCGATCATTTGGGGACCCTTCCGGCATCATTTCTGGATGGTTTTCGGGATCCGTGCGGGATCTCGTCGGGGTCATATGGGGACTTTTTCGGGATCATTTGAGGGCTCTTCCGGCATCATTTCTGGATGGTTTTCGGGATCCGTCCGGGATATCGTCGAGGTCATCTGGGGACTTTTTCGGGATCATTTGGGGGCTCTTCCGGCATCATTTCTGGATGGTTTTCGGGATCCGTCCGAGATCTCGTCGGAGTCATTTGGGGACTTTTTCGGGATCATTTTGGGCTTATCCGGCATCATTTCTGGATGGTTTTCGGGATCCGTCCGGGATCCCGTCGGGGTAATTTCGGGACTTTTTCGCGACTAATACGGGATCATTTGGGAACCCTTTCGGCATCATTTCTGGATGGTTTTCGGGATCCGTCCGGGATCCCGTCGGGGTCATTTCGGGACTTTTTCGCGACTAATACGGGATCATTTGGGAACCCTTTCGGCATCATTTCTGGATGGTTTTCGGGATCCGTCCGGGATCCCATTAGGGTAATTTCGGGACTATTAGGGGATCATTTGGGAACCTTTCCGGCATCATTTCTGGATAAGTTTCGGGATCCGTCCGGGATGCCGACGAGGTCATTTCGGGGCTATTTCGGGATCATTTGGGATACCTACCGGCATCATTTCTGGATGGTTTTTGGGATTCGTCCGGGATCCCGTCGTGGTCCTTGCGGGACTTTTTTTCGACTAATACGGGATCATTTGCGGACCCTTTCGGCATAATTTCTGGATAGTTGTCGGGATCCCGTCACGGTCATTTCGGGACTATTAGGCGATCATTTGGGGACCTTTCTGGCATCATTTCTGTATTGTTTTTGGAATCCTTTCGGGATCCCGTCAGGGCCATTTTGGGACTTTTTTGGGGCTAATACGGGATCATTTGGGGATCCTCTAGGGGTCGTTTCGTGACTTTTTCTGTTTTATTTCGGGATCATTTGGGAACCCTTCCGGCATAATTTCTTAATGGTTTGCCGGATCCATCAGGGTCATTTCGGGACCATTTTGGGATCATTTGGGGACCCTTCCGCGATCATTTCTGGATCCGTCCGGGATGCCGTAGGAGCCATTTCGGGATTTTTTGTTACTTTTCCGGGATAGTTTTTGGACCCTTCCGGGATCATTTCTGGATCTGTGCGGGATCCCATCTGGGTCATTTCCGGACTATTTCGGGATCATTTTGGGATCCTTCCGGAATCATTTCTGTATGGTTTTCGCGATCCGTCGTTGATTCCCTCGGAGCCATTTCGGAACCTTTTCTGGAGTATGTCGGGGTCATTTGGGGACTTTTTCGGGATCATTTGGGGGCTCTTCCGGCATAATTTCTGGATGGTTTTCGGGATCCGTCCGGGATATCGTCGGGGTCATTTGGGGACTTTTTCGGGATCATTTGGGGGCTCTTCCGGCATCATTTCTGGATGGTTTTCGGGATCCGACCGGGATCCCATCAGAGTAATTTCGGGACTATTAGGGGATCATTTGTGGACCTTTCCGACATCATTTCTGGATAAGTTTCGGTATCCGTCCGGGATGCCGACGAGGTCATTTCGGGATTATTTCGGGATCATTTGGGATACCTACCGACATCATTTCTGGATGGTTTTTGGGATTCGTCCGGGATCCCGTCGGGGTCATTTCGGGACTTTTTCTCGACTAATACGGGATCATTTGCGGACCCTTTCGGCATAATTTCTGGATAGTTGTCGGGATCCGTTCGGGATCCCGTCACGGACATTTCGGAGCTATTAGGGGATCATTTGAGGACCTTTCCGGCATCATTTCTGGATAGTTTTTGGAATCCTTTCGGGATCCCGTCAGGGTCATTTCGGGGCTTTTTCGGGATCATTTAAGGATGGCTTTCAGGATTCGTCCGGGAACCCGTCAGGGTAATTTCTGGACTTTTCCCAGACTATTTCGGGATCATTTTGGTACCTTCTCAAGATCATTTCTGGATGGATTTCGGGATTTGTCCGGGATGCCCTCAGGGTCATTTTGGGACTATTAGGTGAGCATTTGAGGACCGTTCCGGCATCACTTCTGGATGGTTTTCGGTATCCGTTCAAATTCCCGTCGGAATAATTGCGGGACTTTTTCGGTATCATTGGGGTCCCTTCCAAAATCATTTCTGGATGGTTTTTGGGATTCGTCCGGCATCTCGTCGGGGTCATTTCGGTACTTTTTCTCGACTAATACGGGATCATTTGCGGGCCCTTTCGGTATCATTTCTGGATAGTTGTCGGGATCCGTTCGGGATCCCGTCAGGGTCTTTTCGGAACTATTGGGAGATCATTTGAGGACCTTTCCGGCATCATTTCTGGTTAGTTTTCGGGATCCTTTCCGGGTCCCATCAGGGTCATTTCGGGACTTTTTCGGCATCATTTAAGATTGGTTTTCAGGATTCGTCCGGTATCCGTCAGGGTAATTTCTGGACTTTTCCCAGACTATTTCGGGATAATTTTGGGACCCTCCCAAGATCATTTCTGGATGGATTTCGGGATCTGTCCGGGATGCCGTCAGGGTCATCATTTGAGGACCTTTTCGGCACCACTTCTGGATGGTTTTCGGTATCCGCTCAGGATCCCGTCGGAATTATTGCGGGACTTTTTCGGGATCATTTGGTGTCCCTTCCGGCATCATTTCTGGCTGGTTTTTGGGATTCGTCCGGCATCCCGTCGGGTTCATTTCGGGACTTTTTCTCGACTAATACGGGATCATTTGCGGGCCCTTTCGGCATCATTTCTAGATAGTTGTCGGGATCCGTTCGGGATCCCGTCAGGGTCTTTTCGGAACTATTAGGTGATCATTTGAGGACATTTCCGGCATCATTTCTGGATAGTTTTCGGGATCCTTTCGGGGTCCAGTAAGGGTCATTTCGGGACTTTTTCGGGATCATTTAGAGATGGCTTTTAGGATTCGTCCGGGAACCCGTCAGGGTAATTTCTGAACTTTTCCGAGACTATTTCGGGATAATTTTGGGACCTTCCCAAGATCATTTCTGGATGGATTTTGGGATCAGTCCGGGATGCCGTCAGGGTCATTTTGGTATTAGGTGATCATTTGAGGACCTTTCCGGCATCACTTCTGGATGGCTATCGGTATCCGATCAGGATCCCCTCGGAATCATTGCGGGACTTTTTCGGGATCATTTGGGGTCCCTCCCAAGATCATTTCTGGATGGATTTCGGGATCTGTCCGGGATCCCGTCAGGGTCATTTAGGGGTGCGTTCGAGATCCCGTCAGGGTCATTTCGGGACTTCTTCGGGAATATATCGGGATCATTTCTGGATGGTTTATGGGATCCGTCCATGACCCCTTAAGGGTCATTTCGGGACTATTAGGTGATCATTTGAGGACCTTTCCGGCATCACTTCTGGATGATTTTCGGTATCCGTTCGGGATCCCGTCGGAATCAATGCGGGACTTTTACGGAATCATTTGGGATTCCTTCCGGCATCATTTCTGGATGGTTTTCGGGATTTGTCCGGGATCCCGTCGGGGTTATTTCGGGACCTTTTCGGGGCTAATACGGGATCATTTGGGGATCCTCTAGGGGTCGTTTCGTGACTTTTTCTGTATTATTTCGGGATCATTTTGGGACCCTTTCGGCATAATTTCTTGATGGTTTGCCGGATCCATCAGGGTCATTTCGGGACCATTTTGGGATCATTTGGGGACCCTTCCGAGATCATTTCTGGATCCGTCCGGGATGCCGTAGGAGCCATTTCGGGATTTTTTGTTACTTTTCCGGGATAGTTTTTGCACCCTTCCGGGATCATTTCTGGATGGTTTTCGGGATCGGTCCGGGATTACGCCGGGGTAATTTCGGGACTTTTTCGGGACTATTTCGGGATCATTTTGGGACCCTTCCGGGATCATTTCTGTATAGTTTACGGGATCCGTGCGGGATCTCGTCGGGGTCATATGGGGACTTTTTCGGGATCATTTGGGGGCTCTTCCGGCATCATTTCTGGATGATTTTCGGGATCCGTCCGGGATCCCGTCGGGGTCATTTCGGGACTTTTTCGCGACTAATACGGGATCATTTGGGAACCCTTTCGGCATCATTTCTGGATGGTTTTCGGGATCCGTCCGGGATCCCGTCGGGGCCATTTCGCGACTTTTTCGCGACTAATACGGGATCTTTTGGGAACCCTTTCGGCATCATTTCTCCCATTAGGGTAATTTCGGGACTATTAGGGGATCATTTGGGAACCTTTCCGGCATCATTTCTGGATAATTTTCGGGATCCGTCCGGGATCCCGTCGGGGCCATTTCGGGACTTTTTCGCGACTAATACGGGATCTTTTGGGAACCCTTTCGGCATCATTTCTCCCATTAGGGTAATTTCGGGACTATTAGGGGATCATTTGGGAACCTTTCCGGCATCATTTCTGGATAATTTTCGGGATCCGTCCGGGATGCCGACGAGGTCATTTCGGGACTATTTCGGGATCATTTGGGATACCTACCGGCATCATTTCTGGATGGTTTTTGGGATTCGTCCGGGATCCCGTCGTGGTCATTTCGGGACTTTTTCGCGACTAATACGGGATCTTTTGGGAACCCTTTCGGCATCATTTCTCCCATTAGGGTAATTTCGGGACTATTAGGGGATCATTTGGGAACCTTTCCGGCATCATTTCTGGATAATTTTCGGGATCCGTCCGGGATGCCGACGAGGTCATTTCGGGACTATTTCGGGATCATTTGGGATACCTACCGGCATCATTTCTGGATGGTTTTCGGGATCCGTGCGGGATCTCGTCGGGGTCATATGGGGACTTTTTCGGGATCATTTGGGGGCTCTTCCGGCATCATTTCTGGATGATTTTCGAGATCCGTCCGGGATATCGTCGGGTTCATTTGGGGACTTTTTCGGGATCATTTGGGGGCTCTTCCGGCATCATTTCTGGATGGTTTTCGGGATCCGTCCGGAATCTCGCCGCGGTCATTTGGGGACTTTTTCGGGATCATTTTGGGGCTCATCCGGCATCATTTCTGGATGGTTTTCGGGATCCGTCCGGGATCCCGTCGGGGTCATTTCGGGACTTTTTCGCGACTAATACGGGATCATTTGGGAACCCTTTCGGCATCATTTCTGGATGGTTTTCGGGATCCGTCCGGGATCCCGTCGGGGTCATTTCGGGACTTTTTCGCGACTAATACGGGATCATTTGGGAACCCTTTCGGCATCATTTCTCCCATTAGGGTAATTTCGGGACTATTAGGGGATCATTTGGGAACCTTTCCAGCATCATTTCTGGATAATTTTCGGGATCCGTCCGGGATGCCGACGAGGTCATTTCGGGACTATTTCGGGATCATTTGGGATACCTACCGGCATCATTTCTGGATGGTTTTTGGGATTCGTCCGGGATCCCGTCGTGGTCCTTTCGGGACTTTTTTTCGACTAATACGGGATCATTTGCGGACCCTTTCGGCATCATTTCTGGATAGTTGTCGGGATCCCGTCACGGTCATTTCGGGACTATTGGGGGATCATTTGAGGACCTTTCCGGCATCATTTCTGTATTGTTTTCGGAATTCTTTCGGGATCCCGTCAGGGTCATTTTGGGACTTTTTCGGGGCTAATACGGGATCATTTGGGGATCCTCTAGGGGTCGTTTCGTGACTTTTTCTGTTTTATTTCGGGATCATTTGGGGACCCTTCCGGCATAATTTCTTGATGGTTTGCCGGATCCATCAGGGTCATTTCGGGACCATTTTGGGATTATTTGGGGACCCTTCCGAGATCATTTCTGGATCCGTCCGGGATGCCGTAGGAGCCATTTCGGGATTTTTCGTTACTTTTCCGGGATAGTTTTTGGACCCTTCCGGGATCATTTCTGGATCTGTGCGGGATCCCATCTGGGTCATTTCCGGACTATTTCGGGATCATTTTGGGATCCTTCCGGAATCATTTCTGTATGGTTTTCGCGATCCGTCGTTGATTCCCTCGGAGCCATTTCGGAACCTTTTCTGGAGTATGTCGGGGTCATTTGGGGACTTTTTCGGGATCATTTGGGGCTCTTCCGGCATCATTTCTGGATGGTTTTCGGGATCCGTGCGGGATCTCGTCGGGGTCATTTGGGGACTTTTTCGGGATCATTTGGGGGCTCTTCCGGCATAATTTCTGGATGGTTTTCGGGATCCGTCCGGGATATCGTCGGGGTCACTTGGGGACTTTTTCGGGATCATTTGGGGGCTCTTCCGGCATCATTTCTGGATGGTTTTCGGGATCCGTCCGGGATCCCATCAGGGTAATTTCGGGACTATTAGGGGATCATTTGTGGACCTTTCCGGCATCATTTCTGGATAATTTTCGGTATCCGCCCGGGATGCCGACGAGGTCATTTCGGGATTATTTCGGGATGGTTTTTGGGATTCGTCCGGGATCCCGTCGGGGTCATTTCGGGACTTTTTCTCGACTAATACGGGATCATTTGCGGACCCTTTCGGCATAATTTCTGGATAGTTGTCGGGATCCGTTCGGGATCCCGTCACGGTCATTTCGGAACTATTAGGGGATCATTTGAGGACCTCTCCGCCATCATTTCTGGATAGTTTGTGGAATCCTTTCGGGATCCCGTCAGGGTCATTTCGGGGCTTTTTCGGGATCATTTAAGGATGGCTTTCAGGATTCGTCCGGGAACCCGTCAGGGTAATTTCTGGACTTTTCCGAGACTATTTCGGGATCATTTTGGGACCTTCCCAAGATCATTTCTGGATGGATTTCGGGATTTGTCCGGGATGCCCTCAGGGTCATTTTGAGACTATTAGGTGTGCATTTGAGGACCGTTCCGGCATCACTTCTGGATGGTTTTCGGTATCCGTTCAGATTCCCGTCGGAATAATTGCGGGACTTTTTCGGGATCATTGGGGTCCCTTCCGACATCATTTCTGGATGGTTTTTGGGATTCGTCCGGCATCCCGTCGGGGTCATTTCGGGACTTTTTCTCGACTAATACGGGATCATTTGCGGGCCCTTTCGGTATCATTTCTGGATAGTTGTCGGGATCCGTTCGGGATCCCGTCAGGGTCTTTTCGGAACTATTGGGAGATCATTTGAGGACCTTTCCGGTATCATTTCTGGTTAGTTTTCGGGATCCTTTCCGGGTCCCATCAGGGTAATTTCGGGACTTTTTCGGCATTATTTAAGATTGGTTTTCAGGATTCGTCCGGGATCCGTCAGGGTAATTTCTGGACTTTTCCCAGGCTATTTCGGGATAATTTTGGGACCCTCCCAAGATCATTTCTGGATGGATTTCGGGATCTGTCCGGGATGCCGTCAGGGTCATTTTGGGACTCTTAGGTGATCATTTGAGGACCTTTTCGGCATCACTTCTGGATGGTTTTCGGTATCCGCTCAGGATCCCGTCGGAATTATTGCGGGACTTTTTCGGGATCTTTTGGTGTCCCTTCCGGCATCATTTCTGGATGGTTTTTGGGATTCGTCCGGCATCCCGTCGGGTTAATTTCGGGACTTTTTCTCGACTAATACGTGATCATTTGCGGGCCCTTTCGGCATCATTTCTAGATAGTTGTCGGGATCCGTTCGGGATCCCGTCAGGGTCTTTTCGGAAATATTAGGTGATCATTTGAGGACATTTCCGGCATCATTTCTGGATAGTTTTCGGGATCCTTTCGGGGTCCAGTCAGGGTCATTTCGGGACTTTTTCGCGATCATTTAGAGATGGGTTTCAGGGTTCGTCCGGGAACCGGTCAGGGTAATTTCTGAACTTTTCCGAGACTATTTCGGGATAATTTTGGGACCTTCCCAAGATCATTTCTGGATGGATTTTGGGATCAGTCCGGGATGCCGTCAGGGTTATTTTGGTATTAGGTGATCATTTGAGGACCTTTCCGGCATCACTTCTGGATGGTTTTCGGTATCCGATCAGGATCCCCTCGGAATCATTGCGGGACTTTTTCGGGATCATTTGGGGTCCCTCATTTCTGGATGGATTTCGGGATCTGTCCGAGATCCCGTCAGGGTCATTTCGGGACTATATCGGGATCATTTCTGGATGGTTTATGGGATCCGTCCATGACCCCTTAAGGGTCATTTCGGGACTATTAGGTGATCATTTGAGGATCTTTCCGGCATCACTTCTGGATGATTTTCGGTATCCGTTCGGGATCCCGTCGGAATCAAAGCGGGACTTTTACGGAATCATTTGGGATTCCTTCCGGCATCATTTCTGGATGGTTTTCGGGATTTGTCCGGGATCCCGTCGGGGTTATTTCGGGACCTTTTCGGGGCTAATACGGGATCATATGGGGATCCCTTAGGGGTCGTTTCGTGACTTTTTCTGTATTATTTCGGGATCATTTTGGGACCCTTTCGGCCTAATTTCTTGATGGTTTGCCGGATCCATCAGGTTCATTTCGGGACCATTTTGGGATCATTTGGGGACCCTTCCGAGATCATTTCTGGATCCGTCCGGGATGCCGTAGGAGCCATTTCGGGATTTTTTGTTACTTTTCCGGGATAGTTTTTGCACCCTTCCGAGATCATTTCTGGATCTGTGCGGGATCCCATATGGGTCAATTCCGGACTATTTCGGGATCATTTTGGAATCCTTCCGGAATCATTTCTGTATGGTTTTCGCGATCCATCGTGGATCCCCTCGGAGCCATTTCGGAACTTTTTCTG
The DNA here is from genome assembly GCF_040869045.1 of Eurosta solidaginis. Lineage (NCBI taxonomy): Eukaryota > Metazoa > Arthropoda > Insecta > Diptera > Tephritidae > Eurosta > Eurosta solidaginis. The sequence goes on along the minus strand of NC_090319.1, from coordinate 27,804,014 downwards.
GAGTTAGTCGCGATAATTTAGGGACCCTTCCTGGATATTTTCTGGATGGTTTTTGAGATCCGCCCGGGAGCCCGTCAGGGTCATTTCGGAACCTTTTCGGGATCATTTTGGAATACCTTCAGGGATCATTTCTGTGTGGTTCTCTACATACGTCTAGAATCGTGTCGCTCTCATTTCGGGTTTTTTTGGGACTATTCGGGGAACTTTTGGAGACCCTTTCGGGGCATTTCTGGATGGTTTTCGGTATCCGTCCGCGATAGCGTTGGGGTCATTTCGTAGCTCTTTCTGGATAATTTCGGGATCATTTGGGATCCTATCAGGTTATCAGCTCATTTAGTTTTTTTTTACTCAATTACAAAAATAAAATGCATTAGACAGAATACAAAATTTTAAACAGATAATAAGCAGGCTAACGCGAATAGCCCATATATTTAAAATTTTCCTTGCGGACGGGGCCGCGGGTAAAGGCTAGTAGCCCATATATTTCATTTTCTCCTAGCGGAGGGGCCGCGGGTAAAGGCTATATTCTATAAAAACGTGCAATTATTGACATATGCTGATGACATTGATATCATCGGCCTAAATACCCGCGCCGTTAGTTCTGCTGACTCCAAACTTGAAAAAGAAGCGGTAAAGACGGGTTTGATGGTGAAGAGAACAAAACGAAGTACCTTCTGTCATCGAGCAAAGAGTCAGCGCATATGCACCTTGGCAACCACGCTACTGTTGCCAGTCATAATTTCGAAAAAGTAAAAGACTTCGTGTATTTGGGAACCAGAATCAACACTAGCAACAACATCAGCTCTAAAATCAGGCGAAGAATCACTCTTGCCAATAAATGCTACTTTTAACTAGATAGACAATTGAAAAGTAAAGTCCTCTATCGGCAAAGGAAAATCAAACTATAGAAGTCACTTATCGTACCCGTCCTGCTTTATGGAGATAAAGCAGCTCTGGGAGTGTTCGAGAGAAAAGTTCTTCGAAAGATTTATGGACCTCTACGCCTTTGCGATGGCGAGTACCGAAGAAGATTTAACGATGAGCTGTACGAGCTCTGCGCAGACATCAACATAGTCCAGCGAATTAAAAGGCAGCGGCTGCGCTGGTTAGGCCACGTTATGCGAATGAAAGATTACGCTCCGGCCAAGAAAGTGTTTCTATCGGAACCAGCCTATGGAAGCAGAGGTAGAGGGTGGCCCCATTCCGCTTTAAGGATCGGGTGGAAAACAATTATACTTCCTTGGTGTGACCAATTTGTGACGGTTGGCAGAGAGGAGAAGCGACTGGCGCACCTTGTTGGACGGCCATAAACGTTTTAACGGTTAAGCGCCAATTAATTAAGCAAAATAAGCCGTGTAAATCTTGTACGTATTTCTTTTTGGAGACGATCGAGAACACTTTTAATTATGCGAGAAATTTCACATTCTGCGGAAAGACCAACATCTCTAGCCGATTCTCCAGGCATTTTGCGGTGCCTTCTTACACGTTTTACTATATCAATATCGCATTTTTCAAAAAGAGACTTCGCTTTTTCTATTACTTCTTCACAGAAAGTGTCTTGAATAGTTCAGTCGCTAATGATTAAGATAATGATACGCTTCCTTCTCTAAAATTCATCCCCGGATCTTGTAATCTGAGCTGCACACGATCAATACTCCTTAAGATTTCATACCAGAAACAAACTAATGTTATGAAACTAAAATTTAGTATATTTTGGAAAGGATTGTTCTATGTGTTCTCCTACATTCTCTAGCCCATCGAGGATAACGCTAAGCGCTTGTATTCTGGCGCTGCATCGTGTATCATATTCACGTTTGACATCGTAACGTTGAACGTGAGAAAAAACATATATGCTTTCAATTATTCCAGAACCTGTCGCAAGTATTCCGGATATATGCATGCATTTTTTTGTATAGAAAATTTTTTACAGAAATCAATATTTTCCAGAAATCAGTTATAATAAAAATACAAATTATCCAGGAAGTTCTGCTTTGCGAACCATTTGGCGCCCCTGTGTGTAGCGCCCGGTGCAAATGTTCCCTTGCCTGCCCCCCACTTTCCACTTGTAGAACTTATTCGTGGCGAGGATGTGTTTTCAAATACCCCTAAATTAGATCATCGATATATCCTCCGGAGATCTGACTAACTTAGAACAAAATACCATAACCTAGCGGCGAACCTTTAAAGAATGTATCGACAACATGATTTAATATCATCGTCCTCAATGCAGCCTCAACACGAAGAGGTTTTGAGTATTCGTCAGATCCCTAATGAATATTATCGGAAACCTAATCACCAGGGCTGCTTGAGCCTTGTTGAGAGCAATCATTTAGGTAGACCAGTTCCTCAGTCCAATGTTTGTTTGGCTGATTTTTGGCTCAATTTTTTATTTTACACGAAATTTACCCCTAACCAGCATGTCTAGATCATCTATGCAGGCAAACACTTGGCAGCAATTGTTTATAAAGTTGCAGTGTAGAGCATACTGAACTCAGCTCTAATCCCTCTCCACTACGTAATGAAAATCGGGCCATATCTATATCATAATCACATCATAATATTGTGGCGATTTTTAGCATCACTAAGCTGTTAGTAAATAATGGCTCACCAACAGTAAAGCAAGCTGCCACTCTTGTGTACCCGAACACATCAATTTAATCCATTTACACACGTTCATAAAAGGCGACGAAGAGATATCTCACACACACAGATGTAGTCATCGTCGAAGTAGTTACTCGCACATGCATACGCATATGGCCAGTAGAAAGGCATTAACTACAAATATACGTCTATATAGGTGGTAACTAACCAGGAGATCCAACATTTCTAGAAGGTGAAACGTCAAGACCTTTGGAGAAATATGCGGACGAGCCAACAGAGAGTATAAAAGCAGCGCCATCTGAGGAATGTTTACTCAGTTTGATTTAAACACGCTTTTGTTAAGTAAGTCATATTGAAGTACAATTATACTACACCCAAAGTAATCTAAATAAAGACCAGTTTGCAATACTAAAAATTGGAGTGAACTATTCAACAGTTTACCCATTCGAACGTTAGCAGAAGGTTTGGAATAAGCGGAATTTCACCGAAATTCGATAAAATTGGTGTCAGAAGTGGAATTGATTTATTTGTTTATTAAGTTAACGAACACAAGTTCTTGCAGACTACCAATTCAAAAATTATACAACATACTATTATCAAAATTCTTACTGGCTACTAACAATTTTCATACAATTAAAGAACAGACTACAATTAAGAAATACTAAAATTTAACAAGTCAATGAAAAACTAGCACTTACAGACTAATATAAAAGTATTGATAACTAAAAAACACACTTTAATAAATTAATAAAAACATTCTTCACAAAGAGAAATCAAGCTCGATAAAATATGAGATCTTATTAATTTCACTCACAGCGCGGGTAATTAATTGGGGCATTTCTCGCATAATTCGGTTACTATTAATGCCATAAAAAGGGTAAAAGCTTCTAAGTTCTCTTCTGGAAACATTAAAATAAATTTTCTTAAGAAGAGCAGCACAATCTGTATCCCCATGGATGATGCAATATAAAAGGTCAAAGAAAGAATAGAACTTCTCGCTTCTAAAGGTTTAATATTTAAAAGAAGTAAACGTGCATTATATGCGGGAAGCGGGCTAGTATATCTAAGCGACCGCAGACAGTATTTAAGAAAAACTTGTTGAACTCGCTCAATCCTGTTAATTGCAAACTGTTGGAACGGTCGCCAAATGATAGTGGCATACTCGAGATGAGATCGTACAAATGAATTGTAGAGCAGTCTAAGTGTATACGGGTCAGAAAACTCGGAACTATTACGCCAAATAAAACCAAGCATTGCATACGATTTGGCTATGATAAAGTTTACATGGCTGTTGAAAGAAAGTTTGGTATTATAAACCACACCATGGTCCTTGATTTTATCAACAGTCTGCCCTGGATTGTTATCAATGGTATATGAACTATTAAACTTAAAGCTCAATTTAGAGTAGGTTACGTGAAAGCATTTACTAATATTTAAAGAGAGGTGCGATCTTACGCACCAGGAATGGAGACTATTATTTTCATACTGAAGTTCGAAAATATCACGCGAAGACTTTATATAGAAGAAAACTTTAAGATCATCACCATACAAGAGAAACCTAGCATTCGAAAAGCAAGCGCTGATGTCCTTGACGAGCAGGACAAAGACCAAGGGTCCAAGAATACTGACTTGCGGAACGCCGGAAGTCGCAACGTAAGGATCGAATGATACACCATCAATGCAGACAATACACCATCTGTTAATTAAATATGATTTTAGCCACTACAGAAAAATTGAGTGAAAACCAAAACAGGAAAGTTTATGAATAAGTGATACCTTATCTAAAACTTTGGAGAAGTCAGAATAAGCACAATCTACCTGGTATCCAGATGCAAAAGCAGATATACAATACTCACTAAACTCCACTAGTTTGGTGACCCTCGAACGTCCCGCAACAAAACCATGCTACTTGGCACAAATTAGGCTCTTCACTGAAAAGTATAACTTGTCTTTTACAACACATTCAAATAACTTCGAAACAGTAGTGAGCTTTGATATAGGTCTGTAGTTACAGACATCACTCTTATTTCCAGATTTGTAGATAGGAGTTTTCGATGCAAGTTTCCAAGCATCAACAAACTCCCCGCACTAAAGTTAATATGTCAACAGGATCTCAAGAGGCAAAACTAAGACCGGACAACCTTTAATCAAGGCACTTGAGAGACCATCAGAATCTGTCTTGACCGATTGCTTTAATTTAGTAATAACACTTGAGATATCGTCACATGAAATTGACATTGAACCGAAATCCAGAGAAGAATTTAAATCAGAAAGAAGGGGCATCAGTATAGCATGCAAAATTAGCACTAAAAAGTCCGCAAACAGGGTCAATACCGCACTAGGATTTTTAGCTACATTATCTTGGTAAAAGACAAAAGCAGGAACCGAGGAGCAGGTCCTTTTAGATTTAAGAAAATTCCAAAATGTTTTAGGATTGGACTTAATGTTTATCTGAAAGCTAAGAATATAGTTATTGTAAAGAAACTTATCCAGACAGTTAAACTCCTTTAGATACTGTTGATACTTCTCGTAAAAGGACAGACTCTTGGTCTGACTAAACTTTTGTAGTATTTGTTTCGCAAATTCCTCAATTTTTTTAAACCCTTTGTTAAAGACTGGAACATGCCTTAAACATAGGTCAAAAAGCTATGATATAAATATTTCATAGGAAATGCTAACATCTGAGGAGGAAAAAAGATCAGCCCAGTTAATTTCCGAGAAAACATGGTTAAGGATAGACATATCGCACCGTGCAAAATTAAAAGCGATATCATCATTTATATAGGGTACACAAAACTCATAAAACTCAAGTTTAAGAACAATAGTAGTATGATGCATATCCGACGGAGCAAATGGTGCATGGCATTCGGATATGTTAAAATTAATATTATCACTGAGGAATATAAGATCTAATATTCTGTCAAGCCTTTTAGTGAAGTTATTGATTTGCAGTAAGTTTAAGCTTAGCATGTTATCTAAAAAATAAGCCTCAAAGGCTTATTAAGAACTACAGACGAAATATTGTCAGCATGAGCTTTATAAAGATCTTCAGAACTATTCGGCGGAATATAAGATGCCATCACGAATAGAGAGCCGGAGTACGTAGAGCCACTAACATTAACACAGAGCTGGTCAAGTAGCGAATCGTTATTATCCAGCTGAATTAGGGAAGTATTATACTTGCGTTGAACTGCAATAAGTACACCTCCACCTCGCGAACGCCCAGTTTTCCTGCATCCCTGTCTTTACGGAAAACGACTAACAAATTGGGGTCGAAGAATTAGCCAGCAAAAAAATCTGGAGTCAGCCAAGTTTCAACAATGACAAAGATATCGTCAGAGAGGATAGATAGAATAAGAGACGTCATTTCAATTTTTATTTGTAATGTACCTGATTGGCGGGTATTAGAAAATTGGCTTCTACACATTTTTATTTTTCGTTATACCCAGCTTTTCTGGAGGGGTAGGGATTGGTCTCATATAACCACTCACCTAATTTCAGTCGTCTAGCCTTAATACTTTCAGATATATTGACTACGAAAAATTCCAGTTGTATGGGAGGTGTTACGCCCCCTTGTCGAAAACTATTTTTATATAGCCTCCCATAGATTGACGCACTCAGGGTATGTCATGGCAAAATTTCGTTCGATTCCATTCTGCGGTTTAGGTTGCAAGTCCAAACATACATACAGACATACTTTCACAAATATATAGTAGATGTACCTGATTGGCGGATATTAGAAAATTGGCTTCTACACATTTTTAAGAAGTGTATATTAATATATATTGTGATTGTTGGAAAGAGGATGAATTGCTTAATTAACACAATTCTTTAAAACAATCAAAAATACCTCATGAAATTACCCCTCAAATGGGACATTACAAATAAATTTCGCAAAAAGTATGAAATGACGTTACTTATTCTATCTATCCTCCCTGGTTGATGCCAAATTCGAAGACGAAGTTGAAATTGATGTCGAACACGAAGCAGTGCTAAAAATAAGTGCGTCATCATATATCGTCTTTACAATGCCAAAGTCGCGAATGTGCCATTTTTGTTCAAACGAAATATTATATGTGTCAAATTTTGCAAAGCCAAAACGAATGTGCATTTTTTGAAAAAAGTGTCTTTAAACATAACATTTATTTACATTGCTATTATATCAGGCCAATTCTGAATAGTAAAACGACATTGATTTCGACTCAGTTTCTATTTGGTGTTCTCAATTCCGATTGTAAAAAATCGATTCGAAGTCGATTTCGAATCGTTTTCATTCCGATTCGATAACCAGTTTAATCAGCTGTTTTTGTTTATCAGCCGTTCTGAATTCCGATTCCGATCAATTTTTTCGGAATCGAAATGGATTGGTGTTCTCAATTTCGATTCCGACCAAAAATTATCGGTTTGAAAAGTATTGCCTCTGAGCAGTCGGAATGAAAATTAATTGGCAGATTATACACAAATGTTGCGATATTTGTCTTTCAAATAATTTTTTTTTAATTCTTCATTTTATTTGGAAGAGTTGTGTGTATTTTTTTGTTTAAATTTGAGTTAAATTGGCATAATAAATCTTTCTTTAGAAACTTCTATCAAGAAATCTATTAGGCAAACAAATCGATTCTGATCGAAATGAAGTCGACCTGTTCTGAACTCCGATCCATCGCATTTTTACGATTCGCACGCACAATAGCACGTCTTCTTGCGTCTGCGCATCCAAAAACCATATCTGCAGGCATTTTTTAATTAAAATAAAATTTTGTGATCCTCTGCCTGCTTGTTTATTTGGAAGATGTAGAACTGATCTTCCCCCGTAGGACGAGATACAGTAAGTACCTCCCCATCCTTTGTCGGTATGTTCGGATTCTGATTCTGCAGAAGTCGAAGTGTATCCTCCGACGTCACCACGCATGGTATCCACACCTTAACTTTTGGTACCGTTGTGATTTGAGCTTTATCTACCACCTCAAACCGCGCGATCGTGCCTTGCCTTTGGAGGTTTGGAACCACTTCTTCCAGCCATCGCAGGCTCGCGATGCTTTCGCACGCTGACATCTCACACCAGACTTATGAAGCATTAATGGCCGCTGTTGAGAGACGTTACGAAGGCGAGCACAGGAAACAGATATACCAAATTGAGTTGCAAACCGCTACCAAAAACGAATGAGACTTTGCAGGAGTTGCGTCGGATGTCGAAAGGCTGGCCCATTTAGCAAATGTGGACGCAACCGTGGAATACATCGAGAGGGTAAAAATCCAAAGCTTTATAAATGGCATACGGGACGTGGAAACGAAGCGAGCTACATACGCAAATCCAAAGCCAACATTTGCTGAAACTGTATCCCATGCACTGACTTAGGAAACAGCGTCACTTTTGAGTAAGCCCGCATACAAAGCTCATAGCGTGGAAGTAGAAAAGCCAGATTGGGTAGACATAATTTTGGAAGCACTGAAGAGATCACAACAAAAAAATGCCGGAGTTATGAAATGTTTCAAGTGCGGCAACCCAGCTCACATTCTACGTCATCGCAGCACCGGTCCTAATAGTTCCAACAATGTGGGTGGCCGCAAACGCAGAGCTGAAGGAGATGAGCAAATCTCCAAGTTTACTTAATCGTTAAACTAAGCGAGTCAGCGGAAATTGAACGCCCCATAATCTCTATCTCGCAAATTGGAGGAAGGTCCAGCAATCTTACCATCGGGAGACGTGTGGTTGGAAAGTAACGTTTACTGACTGTAGAAACGGGTGCATCTCATTCCATCTTTCGATCGGATTTAGTCAACGAGAAGATAAGACCATTGAATGGAGCAAGATTGGTTACAGCCACTGGAGTAGACACCCAGGTTCTAGGAGAAGTAGCATGTGAAGTCGCAATTGGGAACGTCACGGTACTACAGAATTTTTTAGTGGCAGAGATTGTTGATGCAATCATAATTGGAGTGGACTTCTTAATCGACCAAGGCATCAAGATCGACATGCAAAGCAAGAAGATGCGATATAAGAACATGGATGTGCCACTTAATTTTGGCTACGAAAAAGGCTACAGCAGTAAACAAGTGCTGGTGGAGGAGAATCAGCAAATACCACCAAAATCGGAGGCGGTCATTTGGGCAAAGATTGATGGAGATTGTGGAAAAAACAAATTGTGGGCTGTCGAGGCAGCAAACAAATCAACAACGAAAATACTTGTAGGAAAAACCCTGGGTACAACTAAACAAGATGGACGTATTCCGGTACGAGTACTCAATGAGTTCAAGTCACCATTCAAACTGATACTATATTGGGAAGATGCCAAGAGGCTGATGTAATTATTAACTGTGAATAGATCCAGCAAAACGTTTCAACAAGCAACATTGATCTTTCAAATGACATCACGGCATGGACGGAGGGTATAGAGGAAGACTATCAGAATAAGGCAAATCAACTGCTCCTAAAGTACGCAAATATATTTGGCCAAGATGGCTCCAATCCAGGCCGCACCAATGTTGTGAAACATCAAATTGGCACTGGATATGCGAGGACGATCAGTCAAGCTCATCGTAGTCTTTCACTGGCGAAGGGGAAAGTTGTGAGTCAAATCATACAAGAAATAAGCGACAGCTAGTTCATTGAGCTCACCGGTGGTACTTGTGAAGGAGAAGGATGGAAAAATGAGGTTTTGCGTGGACTACCGGAAGTTGAATGACGTTACGAAAGAGTATAGGTACCCATTGCCAAGAATTGACGACACTCTGGTGTCGCTCTCTGGTACGAAACGGTTTTCCACACTGGACTTTAAAAGCGGCTACTGGCAAGTGGAAGTGAAGGAGGAAGACAAGGAGAAAACAGCCTTCAGTGTCGGTGTTGGTCTTTGGAAATTTACAGTCTTTTGGACTATGTAATGCACCAGCTACTTTTTAAAGATTTATGGATCAGGTGTAATGTATCCAAAGTGACTGCATACATACATATCTACACACATAACACACACGGTGTCTAAGTTGTTTAGTCTGTAACTAAGAATTTGCTGACACCGCGTATTCCTCTACTCCAACAATTTCACACGCTTTCAGCAAGTACATTGAAGCAACTTATGAATGTGTGTACGAATGTGTATGCATACGCTTGGCTACATGACTTTTGTTATTTTGTTAGACTTAGTAAGAATGTAAGAATTAAGAGTAAATATGTATATGTTTATATAGTAACTAAGTAGCGCATAAGAATTATGTATAAATACGCTGAAGTTTTTATTAATAAAGAAGATTCGGTGTCTCCACTCAAATAAATAATTTAATATATTTTACACAGGAACTGAAAGGACTCCATTGGAAAACATGTTTAGTGTACTTAGACGACAATATCGAATTGGGAAAGAACTTTGAAGAACATCTTAAGAACTTAGAGGAAGTTTTCCAGACAATACCTGGCGCTGGTCTGAAACTAAGTGCCAAAAAGTGTTCGCTGTTTGAAAAGGAAGTAAGTTATTTGGGTCACGTGGTAACGACAGAGGGCATCTACACTGCGAACGAAAAGATAGAGGCTGTAAAGGATTGGCCAAGACAACAGAACCTGCATGAATTGAGAAGTTTCCTTTGGCTGTGCACATATTACCGCCAATTTGTACCAAAATTTGCCAGCGTAGCCCATAGCCTCCATGAGCTTACAAGAAACAAGTAAGGAAGGTTAAGTTCGGGTGTAGCCGAACATTACATACTCAGCTGAGAGCTATGGTGACAACATAAGGGAAAATAACCATGTAGGAAAATGAACCGAGGGAAACCCTGGAATGTGTTTGTATGACATGTGTATCAAATGAAAGGCATTAAAGAGTATTTTAAAAGGGGTAATCCTTAGTTCCATAGGTGGACGCCGTTTCGAGATATCTCCATAAAGGTGGACCAGTGGTGACCCTAGAATTTGTTTGTACAATATGGGTATCAAACGAAAGGTGTTAATGAGTATTTTAAAAGGGAGTGGGCCTTAGTTCTATAGGTGGACGCCGTCTCGAAATATCGCCTTAAAGGTGGACCAGGGGTGACTCTAGAATGTGTTTGTACGATATGGGTATCAAATTTAAGGTATTAATGAGGGGTTTAAAAGTGAGTGGTGGTAGTAGTATAGGTGGTCGCCTTTTCGAGATATTGCCATTAAGGTGGACCAGGGGTGACTCTAGAATAAGTTTGTATAATATGGGTATCAAACGAAAGGTGTTAAGGAGTATTTTAAAAGGAAGTGGGCCTTAGTTCTATAGGTGGACGCCTTTTCGAGGTATCGCAATAAAGGTGGACCAGGGGTGACTCTAGACTTTGTACGATATGGGTATCAAATGAAAGGTGTTAATGAGTATTTTAAAAGAGCGTGGGTCTTAATTCTATTGGTGGACGCCTTTTCGAGATATCGCCATAAAGGTGGACCTGAGGTGACTCTAGAATGTGTTTGTACGATATTGGTATCAAATTAAAGGTATTAATGAGAGCTTTAAAACGGAGTGGTGGTAGTTGTATATGTGAAGGCGTTTTCCAGATATCGACCAAAATGTGGACCAGGGTGACCCAGAACATCATCTGTTGGATACCGCTAATTTATTTATATATGTAATACCTGCCAAGATTTCAAGGGTTCTTTATTTCGCCCTGCAGAACTTTTTCATTTTCTTCTACTTAATATGGTAGGTGTCACAACCATTTTACAAAGTTTTTTCTAAAGTTATATTTCGCGTCAATAAACCAATCCAATTACCATGTTTCATCCCTCTTTTCGTATTTGGTATGGAATTATGGCATTTTTTTCATTTTTCGTAATTTTCGATATCGAAAAAGTGGCCGTGGTCATAGTCGGATTTCGTTCATTTTTTTCCCAAGATAAAGTGAGTTCAGATAAGTTCGTGAACTAAGTTCAGTAAAGATATGTCGATTTTTGCACAAGTTATCATGTTAACGGCCATGCGGAAGGACAGACGGACGACTGTGTATAAAAACTGGGCGTGGCTTCAACCGATTTCGCCCATTTTCACAGAAAACAGTTAACGTCATAATATCTATGCCCCTACCAAATTTCAAAAGGATTGGTAAATAGACAAATTAAATGAAAAAAGGGGGAGCCACGCCCATTTTGAAATTTTCTTTTATTTTTGTATTTTGATGCACCATATCATTACTGGAGTTGAATGTTGACATAATTTACTTATATACTGTAAAGATATTAAATTTTTTGTTAAAATTTTACTTTAAAAAAATTTTTTTTTTTATAAGTGGGCGTGGTCCTTCTCCGATTTTGCTAATTTTTATTAAGCGTATATATAGTAATAGGAGTAACGTTCCTGCCAAATTTCATCATGATATCTTCAACGACTGCCAAATTACAGCTTGCAAAAGTTTTAAATTACCTTCTTTTAAAAGTGGGCGGTGCCACGCCCATTGTCCAAAATTTTACTAGTTTTCTATTCTGTGTCATAAGGTCAACCCATCTACCAAGTTTCATCGTTTTAGCTTTCTTTGGTAATGAATTATCGCACTTTTTCGGTTTTTCGAAATTTTCGATATCGAAAAAGTGGGCGTGGTTATAGTGCGATTTCGTTCATTTTAAATAGCGATCTGAGATGAGTGCTCAGGAACCTACATACCGCATTTCATCAATTTACCTCAAAATTTACTCAAGTTATCGTGTTATCGTGTTAACGGACGGACGGACGGACATGGCTCAATCAAATTTTTTTTTGATCCTGATTATTTTGATATATGGAAGTCTATATCTATCTCGATTCCTTTATACCTGTACAACCAACCGTTATCCAATCAAACTTAATATACTTTGTGAGCTCTGCTCAACTGTGTATAAAAATAAAGCAGGCATGCTTAACCAACGAAACGATATCATTTCGTTACAATAATCAACGTTAATAAACGAAACGAAGTCATTTCGTTTCGTTTATTAACGTTAAGATCGTCAAATTAACGAAATCATTTCGTTTCGTTTTCTGCCATATCAAAACGAAATCAAATCGTTTATGTTGATTATTAATTTCAAACTATGCTGGCAAAGCTGATTGATGGCGGAGTCATTAAAGGTGAAAGCATTAGCCAAGCTGATTGCAACTTTTCTGATGAATTTTGACAGTACAAACATTTCTCAGAGTATTTTTGACATTACCACCAACGAATTACACAAACAAATTACATAGAGTTTGTGTGTGTATGTGCGCTTGTTGTTGCCACCTTACGGCTTCACCATGGCTATAGCATTGCCAGCACAATTCAAACATAAAGTATCACGTTTTTGTTAACGTTTTTAACGTTAACGAAAGCTTTTCGTTTCGGTTAAAAACGAGATACAATTTATCTTGATAATTTCTTTATCGATAATATTTCGAAGTGTTTCAACGGAAACGGTGGAAATTTTTTGATAAACGATTAGCTTAACGTTAAGGTGCATCCCTGAAATAAAGTTTCTGAATGGAAGAAGGAGCAAGATGTGGCCCTCCAAACATTGAAAGAGCGTTTGTGCACTGCCCCAATGTTGGCATATCCGATTGCAGGAGCAACATTTATTCTAGATACAGATGCCAGTGAATATGCTATAGCAGGCGTTTTATCACAACTAGTCGACGGAAGGAGATTTCAGCCGACGAACTGGAAAACCAGAGAAGAACTATTGTGTTACACGCAGAGAGTTGCTGGCATTGGTAGAGTGCATTAAACATTTTCACAGCGATTCCGCATCAGGACAGATGGCGTTGAAATGGCTCCTGCAGTTCCGTAATTCACAAGGTCAATTGGCACGGTGGATCGGGCGACTACAAAGCTATGACTTTTACATTGAGCATCGGAAAGGTAGTACCCATGGGAATGGCGATGCAATGTCACGAAGACCATGTAATTTGGAATGCAAACACTGTTCGAAAGCTGAGGCTAAGGAAAACATCATAGATGTCCGGCTTATGACTATAATGTGTTCGGATGAATGGGCCATGGAACAACTAAGGAAGTGTCAGCAAGAAGATACAGATCTGTCACATGTTATGCGAGGGCTCGAAAGAAACGAAAACCAAATAAAAGATGTCAGCAGAGAGTCCTATTGCGAAGTCATATTGGAACAGTTTGGATACAGGATGGTCAATGTAAGAGGAAACTAGTAGTTGTTCCCAGGAAAAGGATTCCTGACGTTCTCAACGAGCTACATAATGGTCCAAGTGGAGGTCATCTGGGGATCACGAAGACGCTTCAGAAAATTAAGCAGAGATTCTATTGGGTTCTTTGCCGTCAGTCGGTCATGGAGTGGATTGCCAACTGTGAGGTTTGCAGCAGAGCGAAGGGGCCCGAATCCCCAAGTCGTGGCCAGATGAAGCAATATAACTCAGGTGCACCATTTGAAAGGATCGCTATGGATATCGCAGTACCATTTCCTACTAGCAATCGCGGAAACAAATATGTACTGGTGGTTATGGATTACTTTAGCAAATGGCCAGAGGTATACTCAATCCCAAATCAAGAAGCTGAAACAATATCAGAAGTGTTTGCAAATAATTGGGATGGAGGTGTACCGATGGAGTTATATTGTGACCAAGGCAGGAATTTTGAAGCAGCTGTGTTCCAAGAAATGTGTAAGACATTGGGCATTCGAAAAACACGGATACAGTTGTATTGCATCCTCAACCCGTTGGTATGGTGGAACGATACAATAGAACCTTGGAGGAGCGCTTGAGGAAAGTAGTGGACAAGTTCCATAAAGAGTGGGATACATACATATTATTATTCTTGATGGCTTACCTATCGGCAGTGCATGAAACAACGGGCCAAACTCCCGCAAAGGTAATTTCTGGCAATGACCTTCGACTGTCAACTGATTTGATGTTTGGGATAAATGCCGATTCGGAGAGAAATACCAAGAAATCCACTGGCGTCTTGGAGGAAGAGATGAAGGAAATACACGATCTTGTAAGACAACGAACCAAGATTATGAGTGACAAGATGAAAGCCAGATATGATAAAGCAATTAATTCAGAAGGCTTTCAGGAAGGAGATTTGGTGCTGTTATACATCCCACAACGAAAAAATGGTTTGTCTCCGAAATTACAGTGTAAGTAGGAAGGCCCATAAAAATTGTAAAACGAATCAACGATGTAGTTTACATCATACTAACCACGAAAGAAAATGAAAGTGGTTCATTTGGACAGGCTGGCAGTGTTTAGATCGGGCCGAGCCGACTTAGGTGGAGGGCAGTGTGGCGAATGTTAGCATAACTAGACTGTTAGTAAATAAAGGCACAACAACAATAAAGCAAGCTGCCACTCTTGTGTACACGAACACATCAATTTAATCCATTTACACGCGTACATAAAGGCGACGAAGAGATATTCCACACACACAGATGTAGTCATCGCCGAAGTAGTTACTCATACATACACACGCATATGACCAGTAGAAAAGCATTGACTACAAATATACATGTACATATATAGCTGGTAACCAAGCAGGAGATACAACAGTTGCAGAAGGTGAAACGTCTAGACCTTTGGAGAAATATGCGGAAGAGACAATAGATAGAATAAAAGCAGCGCGAGCTGACGAACGAGTAATCAGTTTGAGTTAAACACGCTTTTGTTAAGTACTTGATATTGAAGTATAATTGTACTACTCCCAAAATCTAAAGAAAGACCAGTTTGAAATACTGAAAATTGCAGTGAATTTTTCGACAGTTTAGCGATTCGAACGTTAGCAGAAAGTTTGAAATAAGCGGAATTTCCCCGAAATTCGTTCCAATTTAAAGAAAAGTGTAGTTATTTGGGTTGAAAGAAATTTTTTTCAAAATCAAATTTTATAAATTGTTTTTCTTGTTTCGTTCTCGATAAATTGCACTAAAGATGGCACAATGCCGAAACCGGTTTGTCTCCGTACCAAACATGACGCGGAATGGCGGGAAATGGTTCCAATTCAAGTAATTGCTGTATATTGGAACAATTTTCCATCATTCCTTGTCAAATTTGATTTGAAAACGAACCGGGTTCGGTGTTGTGCCATCTTCAGTGCTATTTTTTGAGAACGAAAAGGGAAACTAATATTTTACCTATGCACTTGGTATTTGAGAAAAGTTTCTTTTGACACAAGTCTTCACTTTTGCACCCTATCGAAAAATCAACAACATAAAAGACAACATAACTTTCAACTAAAACCAAAAGCTTTGCCTGCAATTAAAAATACTTACCCTCTATTACGTATTCTGAATGCTTCTGCTCTATACCCCGTTTCGTCTGCGTTTATATATAAATACGTGAAATTCATTCTTCGGCAGCGGAAATCCCTAGGATCGTCGAGGGTCATTCCATGGTGCATATACCAGATACCTTCGAACTGTAAATAATTAAAGCATAACGTCGCTGCGCTCCCAAAAACAGTTATGTGTTTTTCAGTAACTTTTCAGGAGATCAAAAACACTTATTTCTGGTGTCCATTGGCAAAATTATGCAAATGTCGTATTTTGGAATATTTTATGGAAAGTACGTTATGATGTGTGAAGGAAAAAATCATTATTTTTAACCAATTACGACGTGATAAATATTTGCGCCGTTTTATAGCACATAGCTGCTTTCAAACATGATTCAAATTTGCTTTCGGCGGTAGGGAAATGCATGCAATTTTTGCCGTTACTCCTCATTATGATTACGGAGATTACCCCTTAAGCCCATGGGAGGTGTAGCTTCATCAATCAGATGTCTGTTGGGCTGCCCAGGTTTCTGGGTATTCAACAGAAACAGAACTGTTTGGGAGTACTCTCGCCGCATTGTGTACGTGTTGTTCTGGGGACGTAAGAAAACAGGCCGTAGCGGTTCTGAGAGCAGTATTATGGCAGGCCTGTATTTTCTTCCAGTGAGTAACCTTTAGGCTTGGCGACCATATCGGGACGCGAAGCATGCAACCGGCCGGCCAATTGCTTTGTAAGTAGTAATGGGTGTTTCTTTGTCTTTACCCCAAGTGCTGCTGGAAAGAGGTTTGGCGATTTTATTACGGCTCTGGATTTTCGGTACAATCCAAAATGTAGATCCTGATCGAACGTCACACCCAAGATTTTAGGGTGTAAGACAGTCGGTAGCGTAATGCCGATGTCGGGATTAAATAGATTATATTGCACTGTGTGGTGGGTGATAAACGCGAGACCGCCTGCATTTCCGCTCTCGCGATCTCTTCTGTGGACGTTATGTCCAGAGCAGGTCCTCAGCAGATCTTGCTGTATGTTTGGTCTCTTGGATCGCTGCAATGCGCATGTTATGCCGCTTCATGAAATCAACTACATATCTCCGTGATCTTCCCAGTTAACCCATAACAGTTTACCTGCAGAATTTTGAAGTGCAACAGGGTAAACGTCGTCACTCTGGTGGTAAGAGATTGGTGACTACGTCTGAGTTGAGGGAGGCCAGGTTGCAATTGCTGTTGTGGCCTTGGAACTAGACTTTCCTGGGTAAGCATTTGGGTACCCGGTGTAGTTGGGTTTGCGTTCTAGCAGTATGGCGTGATAAAACCCGTCGGAGGATTGCCGTCGCTGAGACCAGAACATCTAGGAAAGTGGCATCGTCCAAGGCAGGAGCTGCATTGGGAAAATGTTGCAACCATATATATTCTGTGCTGGCAAACGGTGCAAAAGGTGGTAGAGCCCAAAGAATTTGTTTCTATGACCTACTCGAGTGCTAGTGCCGGCAAAAGGGGGAGAAGAAGACGGGGGCGGGGGCTGATGATCGGCATTGCTACCGACTCTACTACGGAGATTGTAGTTATGAGGAGGAGCGATGTTGTTGTTGTTGTAGCGATAGGGTTGCTCCCCGAAGGCTTTGGGGAGTGTTATCGATGTGATGGTCCTTTGCCGCATACAGGTCCGGTACGCTGCGGTACCACAGCACCATTAAGGTGCTAGCCCGATCATCTCGGGAATGATTTATGTGGCCACATTAAACATTCAGGCCATCTCCTCCCTCCCCACCCCCAAGTTCCGTGAGGAGCTTGGGGTCGCCAGAGCCTCGCCTGTTAGTGAAACAGGATTCGCCGCGATAGGTGAGGTTAACAATTGAGTTTGGAGAAGCTATATATTGCGATGGGAACCTGAAGGGTTGCGCTACACACCCCTTGAATCTGGTATTTTAGTCGCCTCTTACGACAGGCATACCTACCGCGGGTATATTCTGACCCCCTTACCCATCGGGGGAGGAGCGATCGTATGAGCTGGTGGCGCCATGGGGCCGGATCAGCAGTGGTTACTTGTTATGGCTTGCTGAGAAGCGGGGCAGCTAGAAGGAAGTGAACGCAGACTACGGGACTCCCTTGGGCGTAATCAGCAAGGAGCCAAATTTATAAAAGTTATGAGGGCTTCGGGTTTTGGGCTCTAGCCCAGAACATCCTGTCCGATGCAACCATCTCTTGCACGTGACACATTGACAAGAGTGTGCCCGTCCTAAAAAGATTATTTTCCGGCAAACGCAGCAAAACCATTTCTCTGCACCGGGGTCAGGTACAGGTCCTGGATTGCGTTCGATACCCTCCCGGAGCAGGAGAATATTGCGCAGTCACGCTGCAAGGATCTGCTGGGAGGATGACAATTTGAGGGAGGGACGCAACAAATTAAATGGTGTTACACTGAATTGGTCGGGAAAAATCCGGAGTCGCTCCGGTTCATAGAACCTGCTGCCTTGGGGAGCGAGATGGTTTGTAATTATTTTTTACATTGAAATCAAAGCACTTTCGCCAGCGATTCAAAAAAATTATAAGCTAGTGAGTAAGTACATAACCGTTTTTCAGAGTACTTCTAGTACTGTGAGCACATAGTTGTTTTCATTCACTTCTAAACCAAAAGAGATATAAGAAAACTGTATATGCAGAAATGTGGGCTCTATATAGTGATAATAAAATATGTAATAAAAAAAAATTTTAAGAAAAACACATAACTGTTTTCGTTAGCGCAGCGACGATAAGCTTTTAAAATGGTTTTAAAGTCTATGCATAGTACTATAAAATTGGCCTAGCTATATACATAGAGCTGACACTTAATTTATTTAAGTATATAAAACTTCATACTCACATCTTCTCTGTTGACGCTTTGCAAATGTTGTATATCTGTTCGACACGAACCTGGCTTTCGACCTTGTCCGGCCACCAAATATGATGATGTCAAAAAAATTAAAACTAACAAAGGGGAACTGAAAAAAAAAATGAAATTAATTAAAAAACAAGTAAGGAAGGCTAAGTTCGGGTGTAACCGAATATTACATACTCAGCTGAGAGCTTTGGAGACAAAATAAAGTAAAATCACCATGTAGGAAAATGAACCTAGGGTAACCCTGGAATGCTTGTATGACATGGGTATCAAATGAAAGGTGTTCATGATTATTTAAAGCGTAGTGGGCCTTAGTTCTATAGGTGGACGCCTTTTCGAGATATCGCCATAAAGGTGGACTAGGGTAACCCAGAACATCATTTGTCGGGTACCGCTAATTTATTTATATATGTAATACCACGAACAGTATTCCTGCCCTGATTGCAAAGGCTTTTGATTTCGCCCTGCAGAACTTTTTTATTTTCTTCTACTTAATATTGTAGGTGTCACACCCATTTTACAAAGTTTTTTTCTAAAGTTATATTTTGCGATAATAAACCAATCCAATTACCATGTTTCATCTCTTTATTCATATTTTGGTATGGAATTATGGAATTTTTCGTAATTTTCGATATCGAAAAAGTGGGCGTGGTCATAGTCGTATTTCGGCCATTTCTATACCAAGATAAAGTGAGTTCAGATAAGTGCGTGGACTAAGTTTAGTAAAGATATATCGATTTTTGGTCAAGTTATCGTGTTAACGGCCGAGCGGAAGGGAAGGACGGTCGACTATGTATAAAAACAGGGCGTGTCTTCAACCGATTTCGCTCATTTTCATAGAAAACAGTTATCGTCATGGAATCCATGCCAATACCAAATTTCAAAATGATTGGTAAATTTTTGTTCGACTTATGGCATTAAAAGTATTCTAGACAAATTAAATGAAAAAGGGCGGAGCCACGCCCGTTTTGAAATTTTCTTTTAGTTTTGTATTTTGTTGCACCATATCATTACTGGAGTTGAATGTTGACATAATTTACGTATATACTCTAAAGATATTAAATTTTTTACTATAATTTGACTTTTAAACATTTTTTTTATAGTGGGCGTGTTCGTCATCCGATTTTGTTAATTTTTATTTGGCAAACATATAGTAATAGGGGTAGCGTTCCTGCTAAATTTCATCATTATATCTTTAACGACTGCCAAATTACAGCTTGCAAAATATTTAAATAACCTTCTTTTAAAAGTTGCCGGTGCCACGCCCAATGTACAAAATTTTACTAATTTTCTATTCTGCTGTCATAAGGTCAATCCACCCACCAAGTTTCATCGCTCTATCCGCCTTTGATAACGAATTATCGCAGTTTTTCGGTTTTTCGAAATTTTCGATATCGAAAAAGTGGGCGTGGTTATAGTCCGATTTCATTCATTTTAAATAGCGATCTGAGATGAGTGCCCAGGAACCTACATACCAAATTTCATCAAGATACCTCAAAATTTACTCAAGTTATCGTGTTCACGGAGAGAGAGACGGACGGGCGGACGGACATGGCTAAATGGATTTCTTTTTTCGCCCAGATCATTTTGATATATAGAAGTCTATATCTATCTAGATTAGTTTATGCCGGTACGGGGTACCGTTATGCGAACAAAATTAATAAACTCTGTGAGCTCTGCTCAGTTGAGTATAACAAGTAAAGGTGTCTAAGTTCGGGTGTAACCGACATTATATACTCAGCGTGAGCTTCAATTGTACATTTCATTTCTGATAAGTTACTTTTCTACATAACACGTGGCTCCGCCCGTTTAAAAAAAAATTCTCCCCATTTCCTCGTATAATAAAACTTGATAAGTGAAATAGCATTGATTCAAAACTATTTTTTGCTAAGTTATAGCTTATTATTCTAGTCTACGACCCTCTTAAGCTTATTTTATATCTAAGTTGCCGTAATCTTTAACCGATCCCGTCTATTTTTACTAGACATATTTTCTGCTATAAGGAAAATACGTCTACACAATTTTGTTACGATATGTTAATTTTTCTTCGAGTTATGGCTCCCGAAACAGAAAATGGCTTGGTCATAAAAGGGGCGCTACCACGCCCATTTTCTTAAATTTGAAGTTTTTCCTATTGATTGTTATAAATCTACTTGGGAAATGAAATATCATTATATAAAGTTCTTTTGCACAAAGATATAACTTATTTGTTCGTCCACGACCCATATGAAAGTGGGCGTGGTCTTTAAAAGATTTCGTTAATTTTTCTTCAAAGCATTCCTTATAGTAAAGCAACCTCTCTGCCGAATTTTGTTACGACAGGTTTAATGATTTTTGATTTAGGATTAAAAATATTTGTAAAATTGATTTTATCACAAGTGAACGCTGCCACGCCCAATTGAAAAAATTTTTCCAAATTTTTATCAAGAGTCTCAATATCAGTCCCATTTCAAATTTCAACATTCTAGGTGTATTATTTACTAAATTATCAGGTTTTTTGTGTTTTCCAAAATGTTATATATGTATATAAAAAGTGGGCGTGGTTATCATTCGATTTCGCTCATTTTCAATACCTATTCTGGGTCCAGATAAACTAGTGTGTCAAATTTGGTGAAGATATCTCAATATTTACTCAAGTTATCGTGCTAACGGACGGACGGACGGACGGAGAGTTTGCCAGCATCAGTTCTGCATGGCTTTCGGGATCAATCTGGGATCCCGTCAAGGTCATTTCGGGATCAATTAGGGACTCTTTAAGGATCATATCTGGATGGTTTCTGGGATCCGTCCGAAATTATTTCGGGATAATTTGCGGATCCTTTCGGGATCATTTCTGTATGGTTTTCGGAATCCATCTGGGATTTCGACGGGGTAATTTCGTGACTTTTTCTGGACTATTTCAAGATCATTTAAGCACCCTTCTGAGATCATTTCAGGATCTGCCCGGGATACCGTAAAGGTCATTTCGGAAAATTTTTAGCACTATTCCGGCATCATTTAGGGATGCTTCCTGTATCATTTCTTAATGGCTTTCGGGCTCCGTCTGGGATCCCGTCAGAGTAATTTCGGGAATTTTTTTAGACTATTTCGGGATCATTTGAAGACCCTTCTGGCATCATTTCTGGATGGTTTTCGAGATCTGTCCGGGATCCCGTCAGGGTCATTTCGGGACTTCTTCGGGACTTTCGGGATCTTTTCGGGACCATTCCGATATCATTACTGTATGGTTTTGGGGAACCGTCAGGGTAATTTCGGAACTTTTTCGGGATCATTAGTGTATGGTTTTCGGGACCCCGTCAGCGTAATTACGGGACTTTTTCGGGGTCATTTGGGCATCTTCACACAAAGTACCTACCTATTTTTATACTCAGTGTGCTTTGCACATCGAGAAAGATATAGACTTCCATATATCAAAATCATCAGTATCGAAAAAAAATGTGATTGAGCCATCACGAAATGACCCCGACGGGATTCCGTATAGTTCCCGCCTCCCCCCCCCCCCCCTTTTCAAAAAAATATAGCTAGTAGATCCTTCTAGACTATTGGCTACATGTGTGGAAATTTTATCCAATTCTGTCTGTTCGTGCGTTATTAAGTCACAAAGACAAACGTCTGGACAAACATCCAAACTTTCATATTTATAATATACATTAGATTAGACTAGATTAGATTAGATATTAGATTAGATTAGATATTAGATATATTCCACCGATCTCCATGATTTTTTCAGACAACAATATATGCTATATATGTGAGCATTTGGTGAAATTTGAAGCTTCTAACTGTTAAAATGGGGCTGAAATTGCGAAAAGTTTCTTATCTGAAAAATCGGTTGTATGAGATATATACTATATATACAACCGATCTCTATCATTTATTCACACAGCAGCATTTGTTGAAATTTGAATCCTCTAGCTCTTAAAATGGGGCAGTAATTACGAAAAGTTTCCTATCTGAACAATCGGTTGTGGGATATATGTGCTATATATACGACCGATCTCATCCATTTTTTCAGACAACAATATGTGCAATATACGAAAGCATATGGTGAATTTTGAAGCTTCAATCTGATAAATTGAGGAAGATATGAAAAAAATCCTCTTTTTCTTAAAAATTGGTTGTATGGAGGATATATGCTATAGTGGTCCGATCAGGTCGGTTCCAACAAATGTCTAATCGGACACCTAAATACACCCGCTCACCAAATTTTATTAAGATATCTCAAAAACTGAGGGACTAGTTTGCACACAAACAGACAGAGGGACAGGCGAACAGACGGACAGACGGACATGGCTAAAACAACTCAGCTCTTCATCTTAATTGTTTCGGTATACCCAGTGGTGGGTCTATCTATTTTCTTTTAAGAACTTACAATTTTAGTATTCGTGCCGAAATTAATATACTATTTCATTTTCATGAAAGGTATAAAAAGATAGTGAGGTTTGACCCACAGGAGAGCGCGAGCGTGAACGCAATATCCGCTTGCCTCCTTGCGACACCGAAGTATTTAAGGGCGATTGCCTATCTTGTCCAACTTTCCAGGACATGTTCACGGCCATATATATCAAGAAGAGTCCGCTTAGTGCCGAGAGGTTGTATTACCTCATTCAAAAGACTGATGGGGAAGCAAAGGAAATTGTTCTAGAGTACCAACTCACAAACGACGTTTTCACCACAGCATGGAAGAATTTAACTGACAGGTATCCTGACTAAAGTATCCTGATCAACACCCAACTAAAGATTTTATTTAGTTTAAACAAATTTTGAGTGAGTGTGGTAACTCGACGCAACGCGAGATCAATAATTATATCGCGTACCTTAAAACGCTCAGATCGACATCTCAAACTGGGATGCCATCATTACTTACCTATGCTCGACCAAGCTGCCAGAAAGCACCTTAGCTCTCTGGGAACAGACAGTCGCCAATAAGACAAAAGTCTCCATGTGGAAAGAAATGGACAAACTCTTCCCATAGATTCCAGGCACTGGAAACTGTTTCAGGCATTACCGGTAGCGATACTAGTAAAGCCCCGAAACAGCAGAACGGTAGACAGTCTACCGATTCTTCGCGCCGAAAGCTTGGCGCCTTTCAAAGAAGCGTGGCCAAGCGCGCGTGCAGTATTTGCAAGTCCAACGAGCCCAAACTCATAAGCTGTCCGATATCAGATTACACTTTATTAAAAGTAACAACAGTTGTATCAAGTGCCTCTCGTCGGGACATACTGTGTCTAAGTGTACTAGCTCATATAACTACAGCACTTGCCACCTACGACATCACATGCTCCTACATATTCAGGCAATTGCATCAACACCTACGGGTAGGTCAAAAGGATCATACCCCAATGACAACATCCCAAGCACTTCGGCCGAAGCAATGCAGAGGCGTGATGCGGCAAATAAGCACAACAACAATGTCAATAATGTCACATCATGTTTCTCAGCTTCCAATATAAAATACGGAAGCCTTACTAGGTACAGCACACGTCATCGTATTTGACAATAATAGAAATTTTTCGGCGCGTGCCTTAAATCAGAATCGCCCGAATGCACCTTTATTACAGAAAGGCTCAAAGGCCGTATCAACTTGCCGCCTACTAGGCTGTCACTGGTATCACTAATCAGGTATCCGCGAAAGTGAAACCTCCAAACCTGTCAGGCAAATCCAGCCGCATTACAAGCTTTCCCTAATATCATATTAGCGGACAAACGGTTCTTTATTAACGAATCAGTCGACCTTATTTTAGACGGTGACATTTACGTCCAAATCATGTTAGGGGGTATCAAAAAAGATAATCTAGGGACTCTCATCGCTCAAGAGACCGTATTTGGTTGGATCTGCTTCTCTACGAAGGCCATCCATGTGGAACGGAACTAACTTCGTCGGGGCAGCTCGGGTGCTTAGAGCAGAATTTGCCTTAAATTAACCGATGCCCGCCTCAAGATCCTAGCTCTTTACTCCCACCCAAGAAATAGCGTGGCTTTTTATCCATGCTGAGGCTGCTCACATGGGGGGGGGGGGGGGGGGGGGGGGGGGGGGGTTGTGGGAAGGAGGAATCAAAAGTTTCACAACACATTTCACGAAAATATCTCAAAACTCTAAATAAACATTCGAGGAATTTGCCACGTTATTGCGCAGAATGAAGTATTGTCTCAATTTTCGACCCTTAACCCCATCCTCAAATTATAAAGTCGATATGGAACCACTAACGCCTGTCATTTCCTAATTGAAAGGCACTACTTGCTCCTCCCCAACCCGATGCCAGCGAAAACCCACCATCGGTCATCAACCTAATCGAACTCCAAAAGCTTAACAAATGGAGGCACCCAAAAACAAATATGAAAATCGGGGATTTGATGAGCATAAAGGAAGACAACCTCCCCCCGAATGAATGGAGACTGGGCAGGATGGCCAAAGTCCACCTTGGCTCCTACGACCGAATTCAAGTGGTCGCAATCATGACCGCTCGAGGCCAAGTGACGAGAGCCCTCGTCGAACTGATACGCCTCCTTCCTGGCAATGAAGGAGAGGACCCTACAAAAGCACAATAATTATCTTAACTGTAACCGGAATTCCACTTCGCAAAATCGCAAAAAAACAAGTAAGTACGGGACTGTCTTCGGCTGTGCCGAAGACTTCATACCTTTCATGAATGGGGTTGAACAGTAATCTTATCCCATTCGTAATCTCCAAATAATTGGCTTTATAAGATAAGAAATATATAGTGAAGAGATGTACATATCTAAGCGATTTTTAAGGTAAATATAAAATATAACAAGTAAAGGTGTGTAAGTTCGGGTGTAACCGAACATTATATACTCAGGGTGAACTTTAATTGTTTATTTCATTTCAGATAAATTACTTTTAAAAAAAAAAAATGGCTCCCCATTTCTTCTTACAATAAAACTTGATAAGTAAAATATCATTGATTCAAAACTATTTTTTGCTTAGTTATAGCTTATTATTCTAGTCTACGACCCTTTTAAACTTGTTTTATATCTAATTTGCCGTGGTATTTAACCGATCCCGTCCATTTTTTACTAGGAATATTTTCTGCTATAAGGAAAATACGTGTTTCAGTAGGAGTGGAAGTGGACTTCTTAGTTGACCATGACATCAGGATCGATATGCAGAGAAGGATTATGCGCTATGCGAACCAGGATGTGCCACTTAACTTCAGTTTGGAGAAAGGGTGCAGCAGTAAGCGAGTGCTGGTGGAGGAGACTCGGCAAAGACCACGAAAGTCAAAGGTAAAGGTTGGTGGAACGAATGGGCCAAATAAAGCAAAATCAAAGGTATCTGCGAGAGAAACACTGGCATTGACAAAACCAAATGGACGCACTAAAACGAAGGAAAGAATTTCCCAGAAAGGATACAAGGGTAATTTCAAGCCAGGACGCACTACTGTTGTGAACTGTCAAGACTATACTGAGGATGCAAAGTCATTTCGTCAAGATAAAGCTCTGCGAAGTAGTTCATTCGCCAAACAACACAGTGTGACGGAACGGTTCAGGATAATGAGTAGTAGGATGAAACACAGGTACGACAAGAACAATAATCCGGAAGGTTTCCTGGAGGGAGATTTGGTACTGCTATACAACCCTCACCGGCGGAAAGGTGTTCCGTCCAAATTTTGGTGCAATTTAGGAGGCCCGTACAGAGTTGTGAAGAGGATCAGTGATGTCGTCTACCGCATACAAACAATTGGGAAACCACGAAATAGAATGGTGATTCACTTGGAGAGGCTAGCAGCGGTTAGATCGAGAGATTTATCTGATCGGGACGATTAGACTTAGGTGGAGGGCAGTGTGACGAATATTAGTATTCGTAAGCGATACTACCATCACTAAGCCGATAATAAGCAGTATGTACGTAAACAAATCAATCATCATGGACAAAAGGCAGCAGAGGGATACTCACCATCAGCTGAAGTAGTACTCACATATACACATGCATGTGGCTATGCGAGAGACTATAAACTACAAATATACATTTACATATATGTTTGATAACCAGGCGTGAAGTTCTCGAAGTTACTAGGCCTCAGTAGAAATGGGTGAACGAGCAACAGAGAGTATAAAAGCCTGCGAAAGCTGATTAGTCAGTAAGCAGCTTGATTTAAACACGCTATCAGTTGCGAAGTGAAGTATAATTGTGAAGTATAATTGTACTACTCCCAAAGTAATCTAATAAAGACCATTTTGCATTGCCAAATATTGGAGTTATTTTTTCGACAATTTAGCTATTCGAACTTTAGCAGAAGGTGTAAAACAAACGGAGTTTCACTAAATTCGTTACAATATTTACATAAATTATACGACGGAGAATTAACGGACGAGCATATGGGTCTAAGTGGAACTCCCTCTTTATGGATTTTCGTCAAACCATACAACCTAGGCGTATTGGCAGTGTACTGAGGAGACTATATTTTTCTTTTATATTTATCACATTTTTTTAAAAAGTTTTTCTACAATTTCATTATTCTTGTCCTGTAACTTGTTTGTGGGTCGCGTTTCAAACCCCGATATGAGGAAATATCGTTTACCATTTCCTGTAATTTTTTATCGTAATCAGATTTTTCCATCAGAACTGTTACGTTGCCCTTGTCAGCGTTCAGGACTAATAGTTCTTTATTGTTTTTTAAGAACTTCTTAGCCGACTGAAAATCTGGTGATTGGGGGCACCGCCTCGAGCGAACCCGCAACCACCACAACAAATCGCGAGGACCCGTGCAACACTTTGAGTGGGCATGGGGCCGATATAAAACTAGCACTCAGCGAGAGCGATACATACTCGGTATCTGAGATTGCGGGCCAGTTCTTTACTAGCATGGACGAGCAACTTCTGTTGAAATTAGATCCGTCGGATGCTGAATTCGACGATACTATCGTGGAGGAGGATACGACGATGCGGATCAGCGGAGGATGGACGTCGATGCTGAAACCGACCGTTAACGAGCGCGCAGGTACTGCAAATAAACCTGCACCACTCTAAGGCAGCTTCGGCTGCGCTAATATTATGCCACAGCACAACATATGAGGACGTCGTTCTAGCCCACGATCCTTTGGTCGTTGGCAGCAAGGTCTGTGTGCTCTGTTGTCATGGCAAGAATACTGTTCGTACATATATAAATAAATTAGCGGTACCCGACAAATGATGTTCTTGGTCTCCCTGGTCCACATTTTGGTCGATATCTTGAAAACGCCTTAATTTATAAAACTAAAGGCCACTTCCTTTGAAAACCCCCATTTATACCTTTAATTTGATACCCATAACGTACAAACACCTTCTTAAGTCACCCCTGGTTCACCTTATTGCGAAATAAGGCCCTCTCCCTTTTAAAATAATCATTACCACCTCTCATTTGATACCCATGCCATACAAACACATTCCAGGGTTACCCTAGGTTCATTTTCCTAAATGTTGATTTTCCCTTATTTTGTCTTAACCTTGCTTGTTTTATTAAAAACTTTTGATTTGATCGTCTAATGTATAATACACGAAACACTAGTAAGAATGCCATTTGTGGAGTTAGGCACTTTTGATATGTGTGGACTCATATTTAAAACAGAGAAAATATAGTACTTTCACAATCATTGTGTACAATACAAAGTGTGTTAACTAAGGGATAAATGTCAAAATTCAAACAGCCTCGCTCGTAAATCTCAGGTCTAGAGTTGCATTTTTTTGGTACGTAAGAGTACTTTAAGCTGAGTTGCATTTGATAGTTAAATAAAACTTTGTAGTAGATGAAACAGTTGCATATATTCCTACGGAAATATAAATAATAGAAGACTTGCAGCCTCCAAGAATGCGGAAACATACGGAAAGAAAAATATATTTAAATTAGAGTCAAAAAAGTCTAGAGAAACTTAACAAAATATAAAGTGCCACACGTGTAACATTGTTGTTTTTATACTCAGTTGAGCAGAGCTCACAGAGTATATTAACTTTGATTGGATAACGGTTGGTTTTACAGGTATAAAGGAATCGAGATAGATATAGACTTCCATATATCAAAATCATCAGTATCGAAAAAAATTTGATTGAGCCATACGTCCGTCTGTCCGTTTTGAGGTATCTCATCTGATATGTAGGTTCCTGGGCACTCATCTCAGATCGATATTTAAAATGAACGATATCGAACTATAACCACGCCCACTTTTTCGATATCGAAAATTTCGAAAACCCGAAAAAGTGCGATAATTCATTACCAAAGACGAATAAAGCGATGAAACTTGGTAGGTGAGTTGAACTTATGACGCAGATTAGAAAATTAGTAAAATTTTGGACAATAGGCGTGGCACCGCCCACTTTTAAAAGAAGGTAATTTTAATATTTTGTAAGCTGTAATTTGGCAGTCGTTGAAGAACGAAGAACGGCCACGCCCACTTAAAAAAAATTATCTGAACTCACTTTGTATTGGTGTAAAATATGGCCGAAATCCGGTTATGACACGCCCACTTTTTCGATATCGAAAGTTACGAAAAATGAAAAACTTCCATAATTCTATACCAAATACGAAAAAAGGGATGAAACATGGTAATTGGATTGCTTTATTGGCGCAAAATATAACTTTAGAAAAAAGCTTTGTAAATGGGTGTGACATCTACTTAATGTAGAAGAAAATGAAAAAGTTCTGCAGGGCGAAATCAAAAGCCCTTAGAATCTTGGCAGGAATACTGTTCGTGGTATTACATATATAAATAAATTAGCGGTACCCGACAGATAATGTTCTGGGTCACCCTGGTCCACATTTTGGTCAATATCTCGAAAACACCTTCACATATACAACTACCACCACTCCCTTTTAAAATACTCATTAACACCTTTTATTTGCTACTACCCATATCATACAAACAAATTCTAGAGTCACCCCTGGTCCACCGTTATGGCGATATTTTGAAAAGGCGTCCACCTATAGAACTAAGGCCCACGCCCTTTTAAAATACACATTAACACATTTCATTTGATACCCATATCGTACAAACAAATTCTAGAGTCAGCCCTGGTCCACCTTTATGGCGATATCTTGAAAAGGCGTCCACCTATAGAACTAAGGCCCACGCCCTTTTAAAATACACATTAACACATTTCATTTGATACCCATATCGTACAAACAAATTCTAGAGTCACCCCTGGTCCACCTTTATGGCGATATCTTGAAAAGGCGTCCACCTATAGAACAAAGGCCCACTCCTTTTTAAAATACTCATTAACACCTTTCATTTGCTACTACCCATATCATACAAACAAATTCTAGAGTCACCCCTGATCCACCGTTAGGCGATATTTTGAAAAGGCGTCCACCTATACAACTAAGGCCCACGCCCTTTTAAAATACACATTAACACATTTCATTTGATACCCATATCGTACAAACAAATTCTAGAGTCACCCCAGGTCCACCTTTATGGCGATATCTTAAAAAGGCGTCCACCTATAGAACTAAGGCCCACGCCCTTTTAAAATACACATTAACACATTTCATTTGATACCCATATCGTACAAACAAATTCTAGAGTCACCCTGGTCCACCTTTATGGCGATATCTTGAAAAGGCGTCCACCTATAGAACTAAGGCCCACGCCCTTTTAAAATACACATTAACACATTTCATTTGATACCCATATCGTACAAACAAATTCTAGAGTCACCCCTGGTCCACCTTTATGGCGATATCTTGAAAAGGCGTCCACCTATAGAACAAAGGCCTACTCCTTTTTAAAATACTCATTAACACCTTTCATTTGCTACTACCCATATCATACAAACAAATTCTAGAGTCACCCCTGATCCACCGTTAGGCGATATTTTGAAAAGGCGTCCACCTATACAACTAAGGCCCACGCCCTTTTAAAATACACATTAACACATTTCATTTGATACCCATATCGTACAAACAAATTCTGGAGTCACCCCAGGTCCACCTTTATGGCGGTATCTTGAAAAGGCGTCCACCTATAGAACTAAGGCCCACGCCCTTTTAAAATACACATTAACACATTTCACTTGATACCCATATCGTACAAACAAATTCTGGAGTCACCCCAGGTCCACCTTTATGGCGGTATCTTGAAAAGGCGTCCACCTATAGAACTAAGGCCCACGCCCTTTTAAAATACACATTAACACATTTCATTTGATACCCATATCGTACAAACAAATTCTGGAGTCACCCCAGGTCCACCTTTATGGCGGTATCTTGAAAAGGCGTCCACCTATAGAACTAAGGCCCACGCCCTTTTAAAATACACATTAACACATTTCATTTGATACCCATATCGTACAAACAAATTCTGGAGTCACCCCAGGTCCACCTTTATGGCGATATCTTGAAAAGGCGTCCACCTATAGAACAAAGGCCCACTCCTTTTTAAAATACTCATTAACACCTTTCATTTGCTACTACCCATATCATACAAACAAATTCTAGAGTCACCCCTGATCCACCGTTAGGCGATATTTTGAAAAGGCGTCCACCTATACAACTAAGGCCCACGCCCTTTTAAAATACACATTAACACATTTCATTTGATACCCATATCGTACAAACAAATTCTGGAGTCACCCCAGGTCCACCTTTATGGCGGTATCTTGAAAAGGCGTCCACCTATAGAACTAAGGCCCACGCCCTTTTAAAATACACATTAACACATTTCATTTGATACCCATATCGTACAAACAAATTCTGGAGTCACCCCAGGTCCACCTTTATGGCGATATCTTGAAAAGGCGTCCACCTATAGAACAAAGGCCCACTCCTTTTTAAAATACTCATTAACACCTTTCATTTGCTACTACCCATATCATACAAACAAATTCTAGAGTCACCCCTGGTCCACCGTTAGGCGATATTTTGAAAAGGCGTCCACCTATACAACTAAGGCCCACGCCCTTTTAAAATACACATTAACACATTTCATTTGATACCCATATCGTACAAACAAATTCTAGAGTCACCCCAGGTCCACCTTTATGGCGATATCTTAAAAAGGCGTCCACCTATAGAACTAAGGCCCACGCCCTTTTAAAATACACATTAACACATTTCATTTGATACCCATATCGTACAAACAAATTCTAGAGTCACCCCTGGTCCACCTTTATGGCGATATCTTGAAAAGGCGTCCACCTATAGAACTAAGGCCCACGCCCTTTTAAAATACACATTAACACATTTCATTTGATACCCATATCGTACAAACAAATTCTAGAGTCACCCCTGGTCCACCTTTAAGGCGATATCTTGAAAAGGCGTCCACCTATAGAACAAAGGCCCACTCCTTTTTAAAATACTCATTAACACCTCTCATTTGCTACTACCCATATCATACAAACAAATTCTAGAGTCACCCCTGATCCACCGTTAGGCGATATTTTGAAAAGGCGTCCACCTATACAACTAAGGTCCACGCCCTTTTAAAATACACATTAACACATTTCATTTGATACCCATATCGTACAAACAAATTCTAGAGTCACCCCAGGTCCACCTTTATGGCGATATCTTGAAAAGGCGTCCACCTATAGAACTAAGGCCCACGCCCTTTTAAAATACACATTAACACATTTCATTTGATACCCATATCGTACAAACAAATTCTAGAGTCACCCCTGGTCCACCTTTAAGGCGATATCTTGAAAAGGCGTCCACCTATAGAACAAAGGCCCACTCCTTTTTAAAATACTCATTAACACCTTTCATTTGCTACTACCCATATCATACAAACAAATTCTAGAGTCACCCCTGATCCACCGTTAGGCGATATTTTGAAAAGGCGTCCACCTATACAACTAAGGTCCACGCCCTTTTAAAATACACATTAACACATTTCATTTGATACCCATATCGTACAAACAAATTCTCGAGTCAGGCCTGGTCCACCTTTATGGATATATCTCGAAAAGGCGTCCACCTAGAGAACTAAGGCCCACTCCCTTTTAAAATACTCATTAATACCTTCCATTTGATACACATTTCATACAAACACATTCCAGGGTTACTCTAGGTTCATTTTCCTACATGGTGATTTTCCCTTATTTTGTCTCCATAGCTCTCATCTGAGTATGTAATGTTCGCTTGCACCCGAACACAAATATAAAGAACTTGGGTACAGAAATTCAGAAATCCTAGAAAATGTTTTACCGACTTACTTTGCTGTTGTGTTTAAAAAGTTTTTCACAATAATTAGAAAAACTATATGTTTTCTATGTTTTTTATACAAATGAAAGTGCAAAAGTGTGTGAAAGCATAGACTAGAGAAAAATTTTAAGTTTTGCAATTATTTGCAAAAAATCTCTGTTTGGACCATTCGCCATATAAATTATCGAAACAAAGAAAAATTCAAAACGCTACAGTTAACGATCGCCTAAATATCTGCTTAGAGGCCAAAATTCTGTCAAATTATTTATGAAATGAGTTTATATCGCCGTAGTAACTGCAAAACGTATCGAATTAGTTACTTTCTGGTGATAGACGATAAAATTATCTAAAAATATCTGGAAGGTAAACTTTGCAAAGGCATACATAGATATGTTTTTCAACCGACTGCAGAAATAAATCACCAATTTGATAACGTGGCCGAATCGATCCCCTCGGTATTTTAAAATTTAGTTTGCTTGTGAACGCATTGAATGTAGCCAATAGCCTATTAGAAATCAGATTCAGCGCGCTCAATAAAGTTATGTTAGCTGGTTGTGTTAACTAGCTGGTCTGTGAGGACCCCAAATATACCATATGCGTCCATTGTGTTTGTTTAACGATCAAACTGAGAAATAATATTTAAAAGCAGGACCTATCTTATAAAATAAGTTCGTCCTTTTGATAAAGCTTTCTAGGACCTATGCCACTAACTGTACTATATCTGATTTAAATAAAGGAAAAATGCAAAAACAGGATGTACATATATATTTCTCTAAATTTAAACCAAAGGACATATAGCAGTATGTGCTTTACTCATATATCGATTTGACTCTTAAAATATCTTTTAATTTACGATACTATTTTTTTCTGAAAGGATAATATAATTTAGTTACTTACTTAGCAATCAGATGTTTCAGCATTTTGTAAAGTATTAACTTGAAGAAATTACAACAAAATATCACTTACGTCTTCAACACTAAAACTGACAATGTGATATTAAAATTTTTCACACCTTTTATACTTGCAATCTATGCCGATTTTTTCAGCGAAATTTCCACACACACACAAAACACATTATACCATTCCAAATAACAAAACAAAAACAGAAAGTAGTCTAAGTTCGGGTAACATTGTATATACCCTACAGAAAAAATGAGAGACAATTTCGCAATAGATTTAGGTCCGTCCCTTTTTTCTAAGATACATATACAAATTGGCGGCCATCGTGGCGTGATGGTAGCGTGCTCCGCCTACCACACCTTATGCCCTGGGTTCCCATCCCGGGCAAAGCAACATCAAAATTTTAGAAATAAGGTTTTTCAATTAGAAGGAAATTTTTCTAAGCGGGGTCGCCCCTCGGCAGTGTTTGGCAAGCGCTCCGAGGGTATTTCTGCCATGAAAACTCATCTGCCTGCAGATGCCGTACGGATCAAGTAGGTCCCGTCCGGCCAATTTGTAGAGAAAATCAAGAGGAGCACGACGCATATTAGAAGAGAAGCTCGGCCTTAGATCTCTTCGGAGGTTATCGCGCCTTACATTTATTTTATTTACATGTACAAATTTCTATTGTCTACATACTCGCGTCTCTGTTATCTGCATTTCCTAACACAGTGTAAAAAAAGTAAACTGTTTGGCCAATTTTCGTGTATTCACAAAATATATTTTGTTCTACTTATCGATTTAACCCTTGGTAGGTCACCCTGTGACCAAATGAATCTATCTGATAGGTAGCTATCCTCCAGATAAGATCTAACTTGGCTGGAAATGGTAAAAAGCCCTTAATGACTTCCTCGGAACTGGTGCTAATCGGATGAATATCGGGAGACTGAACCAATTATGAATGCTTTAAAAATGTCTACACTGAACTTGCCTTTTGAACGCGTCGTTAACTAATTCAGTCGCAGGTGGTTTTGAAATAGTCGCAGCCTTTAATTAATTTATTTAAATATATAAATCTAGCTCGAACCTAAGCGCTACTGGTACAAGTGTGAGTACTAAATGTCACGCTCTTCATCCGATTTGTACCCGTTCAGCACCGTTCGTTTTTTCTGCTGGGTATTCATTTTTGTTCTAAAACTTATTGATTTTTATAATTCAGTAACACACAATACTACTTTAGTTTCCGTAAAGTGCTTTGAAAACGCAATTATAAGCTACAAAATATAATTATTTACCTTTAAGAGACACGTGTTGTTTAATTTATCCCATTCGTACACGTTTTTGCATATATTGATAATGAGCCAAGCAAGCAGAACATAAAAAGTTCTAAAAAGTAAAAAAAATCAATTTTCATATCATTTATCTATAAATATAAGCAGACCTGGCATACGTTGTTCTGTCTTAACTTTGATCTATCTACATAAGCTTTTGTCTCAAAATTTTCCTCCCCATTTTCCTTGTCCTTTTATTCACTCGTCCCTCTGTTTTTCTCTTTCTATACGTCCCTTTCTCCTTCTCCGTATTTTCTTCTCTATCTTCTTCGAACTCCATATCTTTCTCAGTTTCTTTCTCCGTCATTCTTTTCTCTCTATAGTTCTTATTCTTCACCATCCCTTATTCCCAGCCCCAGTTCCAGTTACAGTCCCAGCCCCAGTCAAAGCCCAAGTCCCCGCCGGAGTCCCTGTTTTAGTCCCAGTCAGTCCCTGGTCCGCTCCCCGGAAAAAGTCTCGTAAATACTAATCCAGACAAAGGGCTGCTTAAATACCTAATTTCAGGCAAATCGAACCGTGAATAGAATTAGTTGGAATGGATCGTTCCCGGGTCCCCTTTCCAGGAAGGGATTTGATAGGAATCCTCTTGAGTTTGCGATGAAGCGACCCTGCAAATTTGATCAAAATCGGGGAATGATTTCGGAGTACATAAGTTGTATGCAAACATACATCCTTCTTTATAAGTATATTTAACCTCTAACCATTTATGTTGCGGGAACCGAACATTTTGCAAATTTCCCCACCACTATAATATATACCTTCAAATTATATCGAAAATGCCAATCTCATCTAGCTTAGCTTTGAAATGCAGAAAACCGTTTTAAAATCGGAGCACTCTGTGTGAAGTGATGGGCCTACAATGACATTAGCGACTTTATTTTAAAAGATTTATATATGGATATAGATATATCATAAATTAAAGTCGGAGAGATGTAATCTGATACAATACTAAACGTATTGGATTGTAACTTGCTTTAAAAAAAATCTTAAATGTAGCTCTATGAAATAGCTACATAAAAGAAAAATGAGCCTTACAATTTTTTACACTACGTACAACATTGCTGCAAACGAACGCACTACAGCACTTAGTGACTAGAAGTATGATTGTGTGATTCGTAAATCAACAACCCTACGTTCTGTTAAAGTAAGTGCACGCTAACTAATAAAATGAAAAAGAAACTACGTATTTGGGCTATCCCATATGTAAAGTGAATTTTCTGAAAGTCAAGCCATGACGAAATCAATGAAGTGAAGGCAGTGTCAAGTTTAAGTCAGTTCGCTTTTCCACTATGCAACTGAATTTGGCAAATCCTGTAATGCTTGACCATGTCAACAAAAACGGTTTATATACAATGTCAAATGGTGTGCCGTCGATTTTAACTACAAAGTGACAACTAAGTTGACCAATAAATGAAAACAACAATTGCCCATTTACCATTAAAATTTCATTTGCTAACATGTTGGCACGGAAAATAATGAAATAGATTGTGAAATAAATGAACACAAAATTTTAGCATGGATTTTGACCATGAACTCCTTAATCGACTTTGAGTTAGTAATGTTCAGAATTAAACGGCTTTGACCCCAACTGACCACAGGGTCAGTCAGGGTCAGTCAAGCTACAGTTTTGATGTCAGTCATTTTGACCTAATAAAAACAAGCATTAGATATGTTTGTTTTGATTTGTTTTTCAATGCTTTTTATTGTTATACCTTTCATGAAAATGAAATGGTATATTAATTTCGTCACGAAACCGAAAATTGTAAGTCCTTAAAGGAAAATAGATAGACCCACCGTTAAGTATACCGAAATAATCAGGTTGAAGAGCTGAGTTGATTTAGCCATGTCCGTCTGTTCGTCTGTCTGTTTGTATGCAAACTAGTCCCTCAATTTTTGAGATATCTTGATAAAATTTGGTGAGCGGGTGTATTTGGGTGTCCGATTAGACATTTGTCGGAACCGACCGGATCGGACCACTATAGCATATATCCTCCATACAACCGATTTTTCAGAAAAAGAGAATTTTTGTAATATCTTACCCAATTTAACAGATTGAAGATTCAAACTTCACCATATACTTTCGTATATTGCACATATTGTTGCCTGAAAAAATTTATGAGATCGGTCGTATATATAGTATATATCCCCCACAACCGATTGTTCAGATAAGGAAATTTTCGTAATTACTGCCCTATTTTAAGAGCTAGAGGCTTCAAATTTCAACGAATGCTTACGTATATAGCATATATTGTTGTCTGAAAAAATCATAAAGATCGGTTTTATATATAGTATATATATGGTGGTATATATAGTATATATATATATATTTTTTCGCAAATTTAAGTCCCATTTTAACAGCTAGAAGCTTCAAATTTCACCGAATATTTACGTATATAGCATATATTGTTGTCTGAAAAAATCATAGAGATCGGTTGTATATATAGTATATATCTCATACAACCGATTGTTCAGATAAGAAACTTTTCGCAATTTCTACCCCATTTTAACAGCTATAAGCTTCAAATTTCACCGATTGCTTACGTATATAGCATATATTGTTGTCCGAAAAAATCATAGAGATCGGTTGTATATATAGTATATATCTCATACAACCGATTGTTCAGATAAGAAACTTTTCGCAATTTCTACCCCATTTTAACAGCTATAAGCTTCAAATTTCACTGATTGCTTACGCATATAGCATATATTGTTGTCTGAAAAAATCACAGAGATCGGTTGTATATATAGTATATATCTCATACAACCGATTGTTCAGATAAGAAACTTTTCGCAATTTCTACCCCATTTTAACAGTTATAAGCTTCAAATTTCACCGATTGCTTACGTATATAGTATGTATTGTTGTGTCAAAAAATCATAGCAATCGGTGATATATATAATATATATATGATGGTATATATAGTATATATGTATAGTATATATATATTTTTTTACGATTTCGGCCCCATTTTAACAGCTAGAAGCTTCAAATTTCACCAAATTCTTACGTGTATAGCATATATTGATGTCTGAAAAAATCATTGAGATCGGTGGTATATATATTATATACTTCATATAAACTGTCATTTTGACCCCTTTTTTACGGCTAGAAGCTTCAAAATTCATCAAATTTCATCAAATAGTTACGTTTACGTCATATATTTTTGAAATACGTGATTCGTAGTCACAGTTTTTACATGCAGACCACAAAAACCGTGAAGCTTTGCATCCTCACACAGATTACCTACCTATTTTTTATTTTATATTTATCTTAAAAATCGTTTAGATATGTTCAAATTTCACCAAATGCTTACGTGTATAGCATATATTGTTGTCTGAGAAAATCATAGATAGCGGTGGTATATATAGTATATATCCCATACAACCGATTGTTCAGATAAGAAACTTTGCGCAATTTCCTCCCCATTTTAACAGCTAGAAGCTTCAAATTTCACCAAATTCTTACGTGTATAGCATATATTTTTGTCTGAAAAAATCATTGAGATCGGTGGTATATATAGTATATATCCCATACAACCGATTGTTCAGATAAGAAACTTTGCGCAATTTCTTCCCCATTTTAACAGCTAGAAGCTTCAAATTTCACCGATTGCTTACGTATATAGTATGTATTGTTGTGTCAAAAAATCATAGAGATCGCTGATATATATAATATATATATGATGGTATATATAGTATATATATATATAGTATATATATATTTTTTTTGCGATTTCGGCCTCATTTTAACAGCTAGGAGCTTCAAATTTCACCAAATGCTAACGTGTATAGCATATATTGTTGTCTGAAAAAATCATAGAGATCGGTGGTATATATATTATATACCCCATATAAACTCTAATTTTTACCCCCTTTTTACGGCTAGAAGCTTCAAAATTCATCAAATTTCATCAAATAGTTACGTTTACGTCATATATTGTTGAAATACGTGATTCGTAGTCATAGTTTTTACACGCAGACCACAAAAAACCTGAAACTTTGCATCCTCACACAAAGTACCTACCTGTTTTTTATTTTATATTTATCTTAAAAATCCTTAAGGTATGTAGATCTGTTCACTATATATTTCTTATCTTATACATCCGATTATTCGGAGATTAAGAACGGGATAAGATTATTGTTCAGCCCCATTCATGAAAGGTATGAAGTCTTCGGCACAGCCGAAGACAGTCCCATTCTTACTTGTTTTTGTTATGTTTTCATTTAAATTTTCAGGAAATTTTCAGCGAATTTAACACGGAAAATATTTTTATTTGATAAAAAATAATACTTTTCTTATTTTATTTAATTAGGTTGGGTCGATTTGTATGGAAGAAAGTTAACCCATATCGCGCCATCGATCTTTCGATAGGATTTGTGCTCAGGAAAAAAAGTTCCACTACACATACCCTGCGAAATTTCATTTTTTGACTTTTTTCGACTTTGATTTTTAAGGTTTTTTTCATGACCTACTAAAAAAAATTTCATATGTATAACCTTTCCGACCCAAAAATGAAATTTCGCAGGCGTGGTGGAACTTTTTTTCCTTAGCCCAAGTCCTATCGAAAAATCGATGGCGCGATATCGGTTAATAAATCGACCCAGTCTCATGCATAGGCACTATTGCAATGACAAGACGCAAATCCCATTTGTGGATCAGCGACGAAATAATGAAAGTTTGCGGGTTACACATACGAATGTGCGTTGTCAGCGAAGGTGCAATAAAAAAAAATATAATGCAGTTCCTTATGAGTGAAGTGAAGTTTAAAGATCTATTTGGGTATCTATCATTGAGTTGTGTAACATCTAAAGAAGGCTGTGAAGGCATGGGAATTCTTGGTTCTCAATGCCTAAGTATCTAGGGCTTACATTTGTGTACTTATTATACCTAATGCATTCGTACAGTAAAGGATTTAGTTATAAACATGAAAGGGATCAGTGCAAGGATACAAACAAATTAAAGAATGTTCCAAAATCCTTTCAACTTTAGTCACTGACCGCAGAACGATTTTTTGCTATGGGTTCATTGGGAAACATTTTGTTATTTTTAAGTTATTATTTTTCTAGTTTTTGCCATTTGTTTATACAAACAAACAAAGCACATTAATTAAGGTTTCAATTATGATGTTTGACAATTAATCACCTATTTATTCGAACAAAAAAAAAATTGTTTTTAAGATATTTTTCACCTGTTCAAAAGTAAACAAAGAAGTATTTCATGAAAAATAAATAAAGTGGCATTTAACCAGCAGAAATTCTCATCTATTCCCAACATCAAATCCTTTGCAAATGACTAAATCCACGTTATAACAATCTATAGCTTGGTTTTCGCTTGGACAATTTTGGTCAAATCAATAAAAACGACTTGTCATACAACGTCAAAAGCGATAATTACATTGCTTGCTGATTATCGGCAAATTGTCTTTTAGAGATGCTTATCATATTTACGCACGGCGACTCTTTTTAAGCAACAGTCTGACATTTCATTTCATCTCATTCTAAAAAGTTGTTTTATTTATTTAAAATTTGAAAAATTGTTGTGAATCATTGGAAATACCTATCAATTAAAACCAAGGCGAATTCAGTACCAGATGTTGTTATCTCAACAGCTGGTTGCTTCTTCATGATTATTTGCCATGCAACGCCTTGTACAACAATATGTTA
The DNA here is from genome assembly GCF_040869045.1 of Eurosta solidaginis. Classification (NCBI taxonomy): domain Eukaryota; kingdom Metazoa; phylum Arthropoda; class Insecta; order Diptera; family Tephritidae; genus Eurosta; species Eurosta solidaginis. The sequence continues at coordinate 27,763,341 of NC_090319.1, read as the reverse complement.
ATTAATCGAAATCAATGAAAATTTTGTTTTGACGTTCTGATTGTTTGAATTCGCTTTGCCATCACCTTTTATGGAATCGCCTTGATTAAAACTTTAAAAATTTGTGTTTCAAATCAAAATAAAATTCTTCAATAAAAACAGTTTAAACAAGTAAGAAAGTCTAAGTTCGGGTGAAACCGAACATTACATACCCAGCTGTACACTTGAAATGCTGTTGTTGTTTGTTTTGTGTGCTTAATAGTGTTACAAGGCTGCGCAATAATACATATACTATAGTTCTATTCTAAACTAATTTTTCTTCGAGTTATGGCTCCCGAAACATAGCAAATTGCTTAGTCATAAAAGGCGCGGTGCCACGCCCATTCTTTAAATTTGAAGTTTTTCCTATTTATTGTTATAAAACCTCTTCGGAAATGAAATACCATTGATATAAAGCTCTTCTTTGCAAAGATATAGCTTATATTATTCGTCCACGATCTCTTACATAAAAGTGGGCGTGGTCCTTAAACGATTTCGTAAATTTTTCTTTAAAGCATTCCTTATAGTAACGCCAGCCTCTTTGCCGAATTTTGTTACGATAGGTTTAACGATTTTTGATTTATGATTAATAATATTTGTAAAATTGATTCTATCATATTTTAAAAAATTTTTTCAAATTTTTATCGAGTCTCAATATCAGTCCACACGTCAAATTTCAACATTCTTAAGGCTCCATTACTGATACTTAGCATAGACTTGACTTGGCTTGCGAACTGTCACTTACAGTTCTGTTAAATGAACATTGCATGCTACTGATTACTCAAAACTTAACTTTACTTAGAAGTCTGTTGAATTTTGATTTTCTATGTAAGTTCTAAGCGACGTTTACATTTTGAGATGCCATTTGTTTGATTCCATTTCATTTTGACATTTTGTCATACAAATTGACATTTATTTAAAAATAAATTTCAACGCTGATTATGATGCCAGATTTTATGCGCCAAGTGCAGTATAATCGTGGCTAAGTTGCCAAGTTTACGCCAAGTCAAGTCAAGTCTATACTAAGTATCAGTAATGGGGGCTTAAGTGTATTATTTACTAAATAATCAGGTTTTTGTGTTTTCCGAAATGTTATATAGTAAGCTGGGTCGATTTGTTAACCTATATCGCGCCATCGATTTTTCGATAGGTTTTGAGCTCATGAAAAAAAGTTCTACTACGCATACCCAAAAAAACATATATGTAATACTCCTATGTTGCTAATAGAAAATGCTCGCAATGTGTTTTGAATTCGAAATCAAAACAAGACAGCCTATAAAATTTTTGTGTTTTAGCAGCATAAGTGTGACAAGAAAAAATTTTAATTTAGGTACATTCGATTATTCAATATAAAAACAAAAACCTTTAAAAAGCAATACATAATATTATATCGGCACTCTGATGTTTGGGAATGTACCTAGCCTTTTGTAGCAATATAGGAGTATTACATATATGCAAACAAATAATTTTCGAGTCGCAAAATTTGCGTTTTTAACACGCTTTTATTAGCTTGGCCTGTATCTATGTAACGGAATCTTTGAGCTTAATTTTCACCGGTTTATAGAAGTCTGATTAATTTGAAACTTTGCGTACGTAACAAGGACCGATGACAATGCATTAATGTGATGGTGTGGTGACATAAGGTCAACGGCCAGAAAGTCAATTGGCCTTATTACCACTTTGAATGGGCATGAATTTGATTGAAACTTTGCACACGTATCAAGGCTCGATGACAATGCATTAATGTGATGGTGTGGTGACATAAAGTCAACGGCCATAAGATCAATTGGCCTTATTACCACTTTGAATGGCCATAAGTTTGATTGAAACTTTGCACACGTATCAAGGCTCGATGACAATGCAATAATGTGATGGTGGGGTCACATAAGGTTAACGGACATAAGGTCAATTGAACTTATGACCACCCCAAATGGCCATAGATTTGAAACCTTGTACATAATGCGAAAAACGCATTCCTTTATTAATGATAGAAGTGGATGCATGGCACATCTACGAAAGAGCATACTGGAGCCCTTTTTAACACGCTTTTATTAGCTTGGCCTGTATCTATCTATGTATCTATGTATCCATGTATGTATGTAACGGACTCTGTAGTGGAGCCGAGAGCCCTGGTAATGCAGAGCTCCAAACTCCGTTGCAACTTTTGAAGCATTTTAAGATAGGTACTTTTAGCTAGTGCAGGCCACTAGACCAAGGCACCATAAGGAAGAATCGGGCCACAATGGCTGTGTAAATCCAGTAGGTCGCCTTAGGAGAGAATACCCAGGACGTGCCAATTGCCATTTTGCAGGTGAACAGCTCTGCTGCTGCCTTCTTGGATCGCTCCACTCTATGGTCACTCCATAATAGCTTCCTATCCAGAATGACTCCCAAATACTTGACTTGATCGCTAAACGCTAAGAACGTACCCCCAATTCTTGGCGGTGTAAGATTTGGTACTTTGTACCTCTTCGTGAAGAAAACAAGCTCGGTTTTATCCCGGTTGACTTCCAAAACTGTGGAGGGTTTTACTCCTGGAGCAGCTCCAGGTTGTCAGCTGGATCTGCTGGCGTCACTGGAACCCAGGCGCGCGCCCGGATATACCACCCCTATCAGTGTGACGGCGGCCCTATAGAGGTTTACCGACCTGGCGTCGTCACAGGCAATTAACTTGACATTGCCCTGGAACCACCCTGCATCAGTGTAAGATGGCGGTGGGCCAGGGTTGTCTTTCTTAACCTTAACGGCCACCGTAGCGAGCGCGGCCTCGATCCACTTCCACTGTTGTTTCGGGATCCTGCCATCGTCGCTGCTCTCGTCTATAATGCCAATGATCTGCCGACCCTTGGCAATTTCGGCGAAATACCGCGTCCAGCCTCCCTGCGTCTTGGCCCTTTTCGGTGCCGTGGGGTTGGATTTATCCATGGACCGCTGGCGTTTCGAGGTTTCATCACTCTCGACTAAAACTTTTAAAATTACTTGAACTAAAAAATTAAAAATAAATAATAGTTTAAAAAAACTAAAAAACACGCTTTTATAGTAAACCGAACTAAAAAATAGAAAATAGTTTTCAATTAAAAAGAGTTTATATAACAGTAGTAAAAGGTCAAACAATCGTTTATACTTAACCTCCTCAAAATAAAATTATAATAAAATTTAATTTATTAACAGAATAATTAAATTCACAGTAAAAAGCGTGGGGTGCTTGATATTGAATGTTACAATCATTCTATTGGCAACTATCTGAGAGGAAAGATATGAAATGTAGTCAAATGCACCCCACGCTTTTTACTCTGAATTAAATTATTCTGTTAATAACTTAAATTTTATTATAATTTTATTTTGAGGTGATTAATTATAAACGATTGTTTGACCTTCTACTACTGTTATATAAATTCTTTTTAATTGAAAACTATTTTCTATTTTTTAGTTCGGTTTACTATAAAAGCGTGTTTTTTACTTTTTTTAAACTATTATTTATTTGACTTTTTTTCTTTGATTTTTAAGGTTTTTTTCATGACCTACTAAAAAATTTTCATGTATACCCTGTCCGACTCAAAATTGTCCGATAAAAACTTTGGCGATAACAGATTTTTGAAAAAAAAAAATATATTTTTTTTGATTTTGAGGAGTGTTTTGGTGAAAAAATTTATTTTTTTTGCCTGTTTTTTTTTTTTTAAGAGTTTCTTCAGAAACGTGCAAAAGTGTTGCTGATGAAAACGAATTTGTCTCATAGTTCCTATCCCACTTAAAATTATGCGATAAAAACGTTGGCATTAACAGTTTTAAAAAATATATATATTTTTTGTTTTTTTGGTTTTTGGGACTTGTTTTGGTCGAAATCGATTTTTTTCATTTTCATTGCTCCATATCATTTTTATACTCAGTTGAGCAGAGCTCACAGAGTATATTAAGTTTGATTGGATAACGGTTGGTTGTACATATATAAAGGAATCGAGATAGATATAGACTTCCATATATCAAAATAATCAGGATCGAAAAAAAAATTTGATTGAGCCATGTCCGTCCATCCGTCCGTCCGTCCGTCCGTCCGTCCGTCCGTCCGTCCGTCCGTCCGTCCGTTAACACGATAACTTGAGTAAATTTTGAGGTATCTTGATGAAATTTGGTATGTAGGTTCCTGAGCACTCATCTCAGATCGCTATTTAAAATGAACGATATCGGACTATAACCACGCCCACTTTTTCGATATCGAAAATTTCGAAAAACCGAAAAAGTGCGATAATTCATTACAAAAGACCGATAAAGCGACGAAACTTGGAAGATGAGTTGAACTTATGACGCAAAATATAAAATTAGTAAAATTTTGGACAATGGGCGTGGCACCGCCCACTTTTTAAAGAAGGTAATTTAAAAATTTTGCAAGCTGTAATTTGGCAGTCGTTGAAGATATCATGATGAAATTTGGCAGGAACGTTACTCTTATTACTGCATGTACGCTTAATAAAAATTAGCAAAATAGGAGAAGGACCACGCCCACTTTTAAAAAAAAAATTTTTTTAAAGAAAAATTTTAACAAAAAATTTAATATCTTTACAGTATATAAGTAAATTATGTCAAGATTCGACTCCAGTAATGATATGGTGCAACAAAATACAAAAATAAAAGAAAATTTAAAAATGGGCGTGGCTCCGCCCTTTTTCATTTAATTTGTCTAGGATACTTTTAATGCCATAAATCGAACAAAAATTAACCAATCCTTTTGAAATTTGGTAGGGGCATAGATTTTATGGCGCTAACTGTTTTCTGTGAAAATGGGCGAAATCGGTTGATGCCACGCCCAGTTTTTATACACAGTCGTCCGTCTGTCCTTCCGCATGGCCGTTAACACGATAACTTGAGCAAAAATCGATATATCTTTACTAAACTCAGTTCACGTACTTATCTGAACCCACTTTACCTTGGTATGAAAAATGAACGAAATCCGACTATGACCACGCCCACTTTTTCGATATCGAAAATTGCGAAAAATGAAAAAAATGCCATAATTCTATACCAAATACGAAAAAAGGGATGAAACATGGTAAGGTAATTGGATTGTTTTATTGACGCGAAATATAACTTTAGAAAAACTTTATAAAATGGTTGTGACACCTACCATATTAAGTAGAAGAAAATGAAAAAGTTCTGCAGGGCGAAATACAACACCCTTAAAATCTTGCCAGGTATTACATATATAAATAAATTAGCGGTATCCAACCGATAATGTTCTGGGTCACCCTAGTCCACATTTTGGTCGATATCTGGAAAACGCCTTCACATATACAACTACCACCACTCCCTTTTAAAACTCTCATTAATACCTTTAATTTGATACCCAAATCGTACAAACTCATTCTAGAGTCACCCCTGGTCCTCGATCTCGAAAAGGCGTCCACCTATAGAACTAAGCCCTACACCCTTTTAAAATACTCATTAACACCTTTCTTTTGATACCCATATTGTACAAACAAATTCTAGGGTCACCCCTGGTCCACCTTTATGGCGATATCTCGAAACGGCGTCCACCTATGGAACTAAGGAATACTCCCTTTTAAAATACTCATTATCACCTTTCTTTTGATGCCCATATTGTACAACCAATTCTAGGGTCACCCCTGGTCCACCTTTATGGCGATATCTCGAAAATGCGACCACCTATACAACAACCACCACTCCCTTTTAAAACCCTCATTAATACCTTTAATTTGATACCCATATCGTACAAACACATTCTAGAGTCACCCCTGGTCCACCTTTGTGGCGATATTCCGAAAAGGTGTCCACCTATAGAACTAAGCCCCACACCCTTTTAAAATACTCATTAACACCTTTCTTTTGATACCCATATTGTACAAACAAATTCTAGGGTCACCCCTGGTCCACCTTTATGGCGATATCTCGAAACGGCGTCCACCTATGGAACTAAGGATTACTCCCTTTTAAAATACTCATTAACACCTTTCTTTTGATACCCATATCGTACAAACAAATTCTAGGGTCACCCCTGGTCCACCTTTATGGCGATATCTCGAAACGGCGTCCACCTATGGAACTAAGGATTACTCCCTTTTAAAATACTCATTAATACCTTTAATTTGATATCCATATCGTACAAACGCATTCTAGAGTCACCCCTGGTCCACATTTATGGCGATATTTCGAAGAGGCGACCACCTATAGAACTAAGGCCCACTCCCTTTTAAAATACTCATTAACACCATTCGTTTGATGCCCATATTGTACAAACAAATTCTAGGGTCACCCCTGGTCCACCTTTATGGCGATATCTCGAAACGGCGTCCACCTATGGAACTAAGGATTACTCCCTTTTAAAATACTCATTAACACCTTTCATTTGATACCCATATCGTACAAACGCATTCTAGAGTCACCCCTGGTCCACCTTTATGACGATATCTCGAAACGGCGTCCACCTATAGAACTAAGGCCCACTCCCTTTTAAAATACTCATTAACACCTTTCGTTTGATGCCCATATTGTGCAAACGCATTCTATAGTCACCCCTGGTCCATCTTTACGGCGATATCTCGAAAAGGCGTCCATCTATAGAACTTAGGTCCACGCCCTTTTAAAATACTCATTAATACCTTTCATTTGATACCCATATCGTACAAACGCATTCTAGGGTCAACCCTGATCCACCTTTATGGCTATATCCCTAAATGGCGTCCACCTATAGAACTATGGCCCACTCCCTCATAAAATACTATTTAATGCCTTTCATTTGATACACATGTCATACAAACACATTCCAGGGTTTCCCTCGGTTCATTTTCCTACATGGTTATTTTCCCTTATGTTGTCACCATAGCTCTCAACTGAGTATGTAATGTTCGGTTACACCCGAACTTAACCTTCCTTACTTGTTTATATATATGTTTCCGTTAGACCCACCAATAAGTATACCAAAATGATCAGGGAGCGAGCTGAGTTGATTTAGCCATGTCCGTCTGTCCGTCTGTCTGTTTGTTTGAACGCAAACAAGTCCCTCAATTTTTGAGATATCTTGATGAAATTTGGTAAGCAGGCATATTTTGATGGGGAATTTGACATTTGTCGGAATTGGCCGGATCGGACCACTATAGCATATACCTCCCATACAACCGATTGTTCAATAAGAGGGCTTTTGCCATTTCTGCGCTATTTCTGCCTCATTTTAACAGCTAGCAAATTTTAACAGCTACCACAAGCTTACGTATTCGGCATAGACGGTTGTCTGAAAAAATCGTCTTAATCGGACTGAAAATCGATTTCGACAAAAATGATGAAAATCCTCTTACCGGAACAGTCGGTTGTATGGGATATATGTATATTGTAACGATTTTACTGTAACGCCGATTATTTTCAACTTGCTTCTTACGTTCGTATCGCTAAATTGTGGAATAAATAAATCAAATATTTAATTATGCAAAACGGCCTTATTAGACTACTTTGAATAACACTTATACTTCACAACTGTTATCGTGTTTTAAATCAAACTCAAGTCAGACTACTCCGCTTTTGCCGCTTTTATACTCTTTTCTGCATGGTTGGGATATTCCAGATGTTTCTCCTTGTAGAATGTTCTACTTGTTTACCCTAGTAATTGAGCTACATATATGTATACCTATTTGTAGTTTATAGACTCTCACATAGGCATATGCGTGTATATATGTGAGTAATACTTTGACTGTTGATGTATGATGCATGTGGGTAAACGACGATTAATGTGTTTATGTGTATTTCCCCGCTGCGTGTAAGTTAAGGAACATGACTCCACTCAAATCAGGTGGCAAATATAAACAAATTGTTTAAACATTGCTATTTGATTTATTTACGGAATCTGTTGTAACATTCCATTCCCACATACTGACATTGCGTTAGCCAGCTGATGCAATGCCAGGAGTAAAATTACTAAGGTATCGTATTAAGATAAACATCCTATTCAATATTCCTATTGTAAACTATTTGTAAGTTATAAATAAGAGTAAAATGTAAAGCTTAGTCAGTTTTTGAGCAGCATTGAAATAAAATGCAAGAGTTTTTTAAAAACTCAATTAACCCAACATAAACTTTAATTTGTATGTAAGTGTTGCTTGTCGTAATGTGTACATAATGATTTATTTATTTACGCACATACTGCTTAGAATCATCCTAGCGATGTGATGTGAGTATCACTTAGTGATTCTAATATTCGTGACACTGCCCTCCACCTAAGTCGGATCGTCCCGATCAGACAAATCTCCTGATCTAAACGTTGCTAGCCTCTCCAAATGAACCACTTTCATTTCGGTTCGTGGTTTGCCGATGGTTTGTATGCGGTAAACTACATCGCTTTAAAATTTTGTATGGGCCTTCCCAATTACACTGCTATTTCGAGGACAAACCTTTCTTCCGTTGTGGGTTATATAACAGCACCAAATCGCCTTCCTGAAAACCTTCCGAATTAAGTGCTTTATCGTATCTGGCTTTCATCTTGTCACTCATAATCTTTGTCCGTTGTCTTACAAGATCGTGTATTTCTCTCATCTCTTCTTCCAAGACACCAGTGGATTTCTTGGCATTTCTCTCCGCATCGGCATTAATCCCAACTCCAAATCGGCTGGCAGTCGAAGGACATTACCAAAAATTACTTTTGCGGGGGTTTGGCCCGTTGTCTCATGCACTGCCGATCGGTAAGCCATCAAAAATAATTGTATGTGCGTATCCCACTCTTTATGGTACTTGTCGACTACTTTCCTTAAGTGCTCCTCCAAGGTTCTATTGAATCGTTCCACCATACCATCGGACTAAGGATGCAATGCAGCTGTCCGTGTTTTTCGAATGCCCAGTATTTTACACATTTCTTGGAACACAGCTGATTCAAAATTCCTGCCTTGGTCAAAATGTAATTCCATTGGTACACCATACCTTGCAACCCAATTATTTACAACCAAGACTGCAATTGTTTCCGCTTCTTGATTTGGGATTGGGTATACCTCTGGCCATTTGCTAAAATAATCCATAACCACCAATACGTATTTGTTTCCGCTGTTGCTAGTAGGAAATGGACCCGCGACATCTAAAGAAATCCTTTCAAACGGTGCACCTGAGTTATATTGCTTCATCTGGCCATGACTTCGTGTTCTGGGCCCTTTGGCTCTGCTGCAAACCTCGCAGTTGGCAATCCACTCAGTGACCGACTGACGGCAACCAACCCTTATAGAATCTCTGTTTAATCTTCTCGAGCGTTTTCGTGATTCCCAGATGATCTCCACTTGGACCATTATGTAGCTCGTTGAGAACGTCAGGAATCGTTTTCCTGGGAACAACTATCAGTTTCTTCTTGCACTGGCCGTCCTCACTCTCCCATATTCGATACAGGCAACCGGATATCAATTGTAAACTATTCCACTGGGCCCAATATGACTTCACAATAGGACCTTTCTGCTGACATCTCCTCTTTATTCGGTCTCTCATTTCGTTCGAGCCCGTGCATAACATGGGACAGATCTGAATCTTCTAGCTGACACTTCCTTAGCTGTTCCATGTCCCAGTCATCCGAACACGTCATAGTCATAAGCCGAACATCTATAATGTCTTCCTTAGCCTCAGCTTTTGAACAGTGTTTACATTCCAAACTACATGGTCTTCGTGACATTGCATCAGCATTTCCATGGGTACTACCTTTTCGATGCTCAATGGAAAAGTCATAGCTTTGTAGTCGTTCGATCCACCGTGCTAATTGACCTTCTGGGTTACGGAACTGCAGGAGCCATTACAACGCTGCGTGATCTGTCCTGGCGCGGAATCGCTGCCCGTAGAGGTATTTATGAAAATGTTTAATGCACTCTACCAATGCTAATAGTTCTCTCCGTGTAACGCAATAGTTCCTCTGGTTTCCCAATTGATCGGCTGTAATATGCAACTACCTTCTCCTGTCCATCGACCAGTTGTGATAAAACGCCTCCTATAGCATATCCACTCGCATCGGTATCTAGAATAAACGTTGCTCCTGGAATCGGATATGCCAACATAGGGCAGTGCACAATCGCTCTTTCAATGTTTGGAAAGCCACTTCTTGCTCATTTTTCCACTGAAAAGCTTTATTTTTTCTTGTAAGCTCGTGAAGGCTATGGGCTACGCTGGAAAAGTTTGGTACAATTCGGCGGTAATATGTGCACAGCCCAAGGAAACTTCTTAATTCATGCAAGTTCTGTGGTCTTGGCCAATCGTTTACAGCTTCTATTTTTTCATTAGCAGTACAGATGCCCTCTGTCGTTACCTTGTGACCCAAATAATTTACTTCCTTTTTAAACAGCGAACACTTTTTGGGACTTAGTTTCAGACCAGCGCCAGCTATTCTCTGGAAAACTTCCTCTAAGTTTTTAAGATGTTCATAAAAGTTCTTGCCCAACACGATGATGTCGTCCAGGTACACCAAGCAGTTTTCCAATGTAGTCTTTCAATACCTGATCCATGAGTCTCTCGAAAGTAGCTGGTGCATTACAAAGTCCAAAAGGCATCAATGTAAATTGCCAAAGACCATCACCAACACTGAAGGCTGTTTTCTCTTTGTCTTCCTCCTACACCTCCACTTGCCAGTAGCCGCTTTTCAAGTCCAGTGTGGAAAACCATTTCGTACCAGATAGAGAGTCCAGAGTATCGTCAATTCTTGGCAATGGGTAGCTGTCCTTCTTCGTAACGTCGTTCAACTTGCGATAGTCCACGCAAAACCTCATTTTTCCAGCCTTCTTCTTCACAAATACCACGGGTGAGCTCCATGGTCGAGCTGATGGTTCGATGACGCCGCTGTCCCTCATTTCTTGCACGATTTGACTTAAAACTTCCCGCTTCGCAAGTGGAACACTACGAGGAGCTTGACGGATCAGCCTCGCATCTCCAGTGTCAATTTGATGTTTCACAACTTTGGTGCGGCCTGGTTTGGAGCCATCCTGGTCAAATATATTCACGCAGTTTAGGAGCAGTTGTTTTGCTTTACTCTGATAATCTTCCTCTAGCCCCTCCGTCCATGCCATGATGTCATTTGAAAGATCATTGTTGCTGGTTGGAACGTGCTCCTGGAGCTGCTCACAGTTAATAATTACATCAGCCTCTTGACATCTTCCCAATGTAGCTCGTTTGGTAAGTTTGATTGGTGAATTGAACTCGTTGAGTACTCTTATCGGAATACGTCCACCTTGTTATGTCATAGCCAGGGTTTTTCCTACAAGAACATTCGGTGTTGATTTGTTTGCTGCTTCGACAACCCACAATTTGTTTGTCCCACAATCTCCATCAAACTTTGCCCAGATGACTGCTTCTGATTTTGGTGGTATTTGCTGATTCTCTTCCACCATCACTCGTTTCCTGCTGTAGCCTCTCTCGTAGCCGAAATTAAGTGGCACATCCATGTTCTTATATCGCATCATCTTTCTTTGCATATCGATCTTAATGCCTTGGTCGATTAAGAAGTCCACTCCGATTATGATTTCATCAACAATCTCCACCACTATAAAATAGTATACTGCCGTGATGTTCCCAATTGCGACTTCACATACTACTTCTCCTAGGACAGTGGTGTCTTCTCCAGTACGCAATCTTGCTCCATGCAATGGTCTTATCTTCCTGTTGACTAAATCCGCTCGAATAATGGAATGAGATGCACCGGCATCTACAGCCAGTAAATGTTCCTTGCCATCCACATGTCCTCCTACAGTAAGATTGTTTGACCTTCTTCCGATTTGCGAGATAGAGATTATGGGGCATTCAATTGGTGAAGCCAGCTGTCGCCCCTTGCGGATGACTGGCTTTAGTTTAACGATTGAGTATACTTGGAGATTTGCTTATCTCCTTCAGCTCTGCGTTTACGGCCACCCACATTGTTGGAACTATTGGAATTGCTACTGCAATGACGTGCAATGTGACCTGGGTTACCGCACTTGAAACATTTCATAACTCCGGCATTTTTCTGTTGTGATCCCTTCAAAACTTCCAAAATTGTATCTACCCACTCTGGCCTTTCTACTTCCACACGATGAGCTTTGTATGCTGGTTTACTCAATAGTGACGCCGTTTCCTGAGTCAATGCATGGGATACCGTTTCAGAAAAATGTTTGCTTTGGGTCCGCGTATGTGGCTCGCTTCGTTTCGACGTCCCGTATGCCATTTATAAAGCTCTGAATCTTCATTCTTTCCGTTTATTCCACGGGTGCATCCGCATTTGCAAGATGAGCCAATCTTTCAATGTCCGAAGCAAACTCCTGCAAAGTCTCGTTAGCTTTTTGGTAGCGGTTTTGCAATTCTATTTGGTAGATCTGTTTCCTGTGTTCGCTTCCGTATCTTCGTTCTACAGCAGCCATCAATGATTCGTAACTGTTACGTTCGTACTCTGGGATGGTCTGTAGGATTTCAGCAGCTGGTCCTTTTAAAGCCACGAACAATGTTGCAACTTTATCTTCGGTATTCCAGTTGTTCGCTGCTGACGTCTTCTCAAATTGAAGCTTAAATACCTGGAAAGGAACAGAACCATCAAGCGTTGGTGATTTTACCTTCAGAGTAGATGCTGAAGTGATTGGACGGTTCAATTGTAACTCCTGAATCCGATCTTTCAAAGCATCCATCTCAGCCTCCATTTTATCTTGTCGTTCACTAAAACCCTCCAACTGCGATGATATGCGATCCTCTTGCGCTTTCAACTGCTGAGCCAACTGAGATATCATATATGTCTTCTGTTCTTCCAGTTGAGATGCCATATTTGTGGATATTTGTGATGAAATTTCTGTTATACGTGTTTCTTGTGCTTCAATCTTCGATGTAATCTGTGTCGACATTTCTGAAATACGCGTTTCTTGAGCTTCAATCTGTGATGTTATGCGTGTCTCCTGTGATTCTAGTTGAGATGACATTTGTGATGTCATATATGTCTTCTGTTCCTGCAGTTGAGATGACATATATGTCTTCTGTTCTGCCAGTTGAGATGACATTGTCGATGTTTGAGCAGATATTGCCGCCAAAATCATGTTCAAGTCTGTGCTCGTAACTGTCTGCGATGTTTCGGTTTTCTCCTCAATTTTTGTTGTTGTCTCCTCGCCATCAGGATGAAAGACATCATCGTCCACATTAATTCCCTCCGACTCCATTACCTCTCGTAGCCGTACTTGAAGTTCGACCTTATTGCCGGTTGTATTCAATCCACGGTTCTCCAACTCCTTTTTCAGTTGATGGATCCTTAATTCACTTAACCTTGCCATGTCCAAGATGTATTCGCAATCTTCGGAATTTATTCAACAGGAATTGTAACACCAATTGTAACGATTTTACTATTACGCCGATTATTTTCAACTTGCTTCTTACGTTCGTATCGCTAAATTGTCGAATAAATAAATCAAATATTTAATTATGCAAAACGGTCTTTATTAGACTACTTTGAATAACACTTATACTTCACAACTGTTATCGTGTTTTAAATCAAACTCAAGTCAGACTACTCCGCTTTTGCCGCTTTTATGTTCTTTTCTGCATCGTTGGGATATTCCAGATGTTTCTCCTTGTAGAATGTTCTACTTTTTTACCCTAGTAATTGAGCTACATATATGTATACCTATTTGTAGTTTATAGACTCTCGCATAGGCATATGCGTGTATATATGTATATATATGATGTTGCTAGCTGTTAAAATGAGGCAGAAATGGGGCAGAAATGGCGAAAACCCTCTTATTGAACAATCGGTTGTATGGGTGGTATATGCTATAGTGGTCCGATCCGGTCGATTCCGACAAATGTCAAATCCCCCATCAAAATATGCCGATAGAAACACTTTCTTGGCTGGAAGGTCATCTTTCATTCGCATAGCATGGCCTAGCCAGCGCAGCCGCTGCGTTTCAATTCGCTGGACTAAGTTAATGTCTGCGTATAGCTCGTACAACTTATCGTTAAATATTCTTCGGCACTCGCCATCGCCAATGCGTACAGGTCCATAAATCTTTCGAAGAACTTTTCTCTCGAACACTCCCAGAGCCGCTTCATCTGATGTTGTCATGGTCCATGTTTCTGCACCATATAGCAGGACGGGAACGATAGATGACTTGTAGAGTATGATTTTCTTTTGCCGAGAGAGTACTTTACTTTTCAATTGCCTACCTAGTCCAAAGGCGGCCACCGTGGCGTGATGGGAGCATGCTGCGCCTACCCCACCGTATGCCCTGGCTTCACACCCCGGGCAAAGCACATCAAATTTTTAGAAATAAGGTTTTTCAATTAAGAGAAAATTTTAGATGTCACAATTTTTTAGATTCCTTCTTCCTTGCTTCGTCCAAGGCATTTATTGGATGGCGGTGATGCCAGATTTTGCTTTGGCAAGGGCATCAACCAACCGGGCATCTGCACCCTGCTAGCCCTTAAACCGGTTATGTCTGAGTGGCCTAGCCAGGTTTTCACATTCTCACATTAGTGGCTACCCAGGGGATATTTAGCCGCAGGCGACCGGAAGTAGTAAGCTGCTTGCACAGCATGCAAAAGAATCGCTCTGGCTATTTCCAGGTGAATGGCGATCAGAAGTTTTGTTTTGCCCACTTTCGTGGCCTTTTACACACGGCTCCATCCACGCACTTTATCAGTCCTTGTTAATGTATTGTCCCAGTTTTTTATATCTCGAAACTTTCGATATGGAAAGACAGATGGAAGGCTGGGTATAAGAAGTAAGCGTGATTTCAAATTGTTTCCGCCTATTTTTTCCATAAACAGTTATTGTTTTAAAAACAATGCTCTCATCAAATATTGCAGGCATGCTTAACCAACGAAACGATATCATTTCGTTACGATAATCAACGTTAATAAACGAAACGAAGTCATTTCGTTTCGTTTATTAACGTTAAGATCGTCAAATTAACGAAATGATTTCGTTTCGTTTTCTGCCATATCAAAACGAAATCAAATCGTTTATGTTGATTATTAATTTCAAACTATGCTGGCAAAGCTGATTGATGGCGGAGTCATTAAAGGTGAAAGCATTATCCAAGCTGATTGCAACTTTTCTCATGAATTTTGACAGTACAAACATTTCTCAGAGTATTTTTGACATTACCACCAACGAATTACACAAACAAATTACATAGAGTTTGTGTGTGTATGTGCGCTCGTTGTTGCCACCTTACGGCTTCACCATGGCTATAGCATTGCCAGCACAATTCAAACATAAAGTATCACGTTTTTGTTAACGTTTTTAACGTTAACGAAAGCTTTTCGTTTCGGTTAAAAACGAGATACAATTTATCTTGATAATTTCTTTATCGATAATATTTCGAAGTGTTTCAACGGAAACGGTGGAAATTTTTTGATAAACGATTAGCTTAACGTTAAGGTGCATCCCTGAAATATTGTGAGAATTCGTGGATAATATATTAATAATTTGGGAAAGAATTAAAAAACGTCGCATCAGGACGGACAATGTGACAGGTTTTTCTATTATACTTTGTAAATATCTTCAGAGCCTTTTCTCACGGGAGAGTGATTCGAACCAACACTCCTCCGAAGTCTGAATCGTTAGAAGCACATTCAGTAAGGGCTATGTCTTTTTTGTTATGCAACGTGTCCCAATTGCCTTCCTTGCATAGTTTATTCTGTACACACTTTGTATGTTAGCTTTGGCTCAAGGCATTTTTTTGTTGGTGGTTCAAAGGACAGGTTTCTTTGTTATAGTTATGGGAATACAAAGAGCTTTTTTTTTTATTATTTTATTATTATTAGGCCTCGATGAACTGCAACCTTTATTTAGATCTATTATTTGTGCTTGGCCTCTCAACCTTCACTGTATGTGGAGGCTTTTAATGTATTTAAGTACTTCTTCAGGTTTTTTGTTCAAATCGCGAAGGAAATAAGAGACGCGCTACCTAGGCGGGAGTTTCTCTGCCTTAACAGCGTTTCATCCTCCAGCTCACAAAAGTGACGTATTTGTGTGTCGGATAGATTTAACTTACTTAGGTGATATCGTAGACTACAGTGTCTCGTAAAGTACCCAGTGAGAGTTCTCTCACCTTAGATTAATGAGTGGGCTGATACTTTCATTGCTGGGGGCATAAACGAATTGGTCTGTCTTTGCCCTGGGCATTCAATCCAGTGTTGTCTGAATTGTTTTGATTCCCAGTTACTTATGGCTTTCCTAGTATGTGCCTCTGTGAGCCCACAAAAGGGCTCTAGACCATAGACATAGAATTTACCAAAATTGTTTATTGATATTAATTAGGCGAGGATTTACCTCATTGATTTTCAAGGTATATGAATAAGGGAGATTTACTAAAAAAGTGGCGGTGCCACACCCATTTTCAAACATTTTCTAACTTCGCTCCATTATATCAATTTCATTTGACTGTATATCTTAGTTGAATTCTTTGTTACCAGCAAGCTTGAAAAAAACTGTGAAATGGGCGTGGCCCTCAAACACAGTGTAAAAACTAAATAATAGTTTAAAAAACTAAAAAGCACGCTTTTATAGCTAACCGAACTAAAAAATAGAAAATAATTTTCAATTAAAAAGAGTTTATATAACAGTAGCAGGACCTTCTACAACAACACAAGATTAACAAGTAAGGAAGGTTGAGTTCGGGTGTAACCGAACATTACATACTCAGTTGAGAGCTATGGTGACAACATAAGGGAAAATAACCATGTAGGAAAATGAACCAAGGGTAATCCTGGAATGTGTTTGTATGACATATGTATCAAATGAAAGGTGTTAATGAGTATTTTAAAAGGGAGTGATCCTTAGTTCCATAGGTGGACGCCGTTTCGAGATATCACCATAAAGGTGGACCAGGGGTGACCCTAGAATTTGTTTGTACGATATGGGTATCAAGTGAAAGGGGTTAATGAACATTTTAAAAGGGAGTAGGCCTTAGTTCTATAAGTGGACGCCTTTTCGAGATACCGCCATAAAGGTGGACCAGGGGTGACTCTAGAATGCGTTTGTACAATAAAATTCAGAAGTCAAAACTCAGAAACAAAAATTCAGAAATCAAAATTGCAGAAGTCAATTTTCAGAAGTCAAATTTCAGAAGTCAAATTTCAGAAGTCAAAATTCAGAAACTAATCAGACAGCAAAAAAACATTAAATTTTGCGCAAAATTTTATGTTTTTTTGCTGTCTGATTACTTCCTGAATTTTGACTTCTGAAGTTTAACTTCTGAATTTTTTTTTTCAGCCGTCTGGTTATTTTCCAAATTTTAAGTTTAAGTCTTTCTGCCTTCTGATTACTCAAATGTTTGGTTTTTCATTTTTGATACATTTTCAGCATATATGTAATACTCCTATATTGCTACAACAGGATAGGTACATTCCCAAACATCAGAGTGCCGATATATTGCTGTTTAAACGTTTTTGTTTTTGTATTCAATAATCGAATGTACCTAAATTTGAATTTTGTCTTGTCACACTTACGCTACTACAATCACAAAAATTTTATAGGCTGTCTTGTTTTGATTTCGAATTCAAAACACATTGCGGGCATTTTCTATTAGCAACATATGATTATTATATATATGTTTTTTTGGGTATGCGTAGTAGAACTTTTTTTCCTGAGCTCAAAACCTATCGAAAAATGGATGGCGCGATATAGGTTAATAAATCGACCCAGCTTACTATATTATATATATATATTATTATAATATTACTATATTATTATATATATTATTTATTACAAAGATAACGATAATTTAATTCATAGAACCTTTGCCATAATATCCGATTGTAATATCCATGAACTGCTATGCTCATCTATATATTTCAAAAATGATTAATTTTGTTAAGACTAATATAAGCAATTCAATTACGAAAATTATCTACGTGTCAGATGGTGCAGGAGCACAGTACAAAAACAAATACAACTTAATTAATTTATGTCATCATAAAATTGATTTCGAAATATTCGCTGAGTGGCACTTTTACGCAACTAGCCATGGAAAATCTGCATGTGATGGTATAGGTGGGACATTAAAAAGAGGCGCTCGGAATTATAGCATGGCAAATAAAAATCAAATTCAGCGAAGGACCTTTATCATTGGGCTTCACAAACGTATAACACCTCCATAGAAGTTGCTTACGCAGACGCTGATGAATACAACAAAACAAAAGAAGAGCTAATTTCAAGATACAAAAATGCCAAAACTATTACGGGAACTCAAAGCTTCCATTATTTTGTACCTTTAGATGAGACATCACTAAAAGTAAGCAAATATTCCGAAAGTCAGCAGTATGAGCTGCGCAAAGTTGTATATTAAATCTAAATAAATAAAAAAAAAAAATTACTTTATTAAGTGTATGTCTATTTATTGTGCGTGTCTGAAAAATTTGATAATACGATTCTTGTTCGAATCTATTAGAATACTTAGTCATAGTATCTGTATCTGTATAACTTCCAAAGTATATCTAGGTACCTTTTTTGTCACACAATAATAGCAAAATAAAATAAAGTTAACAAGAGATGGTTTTACTTATAAATTTTTTTAAAAGAAAAAAAACACCATTCTAGATTTTATATTAAATCGACCTTTCTAAAAAAAATTTTTTTAAATCGCTTGGTCTTTGAAGTGTTTTCCCAGTTTGAAAAAAAAAAATGTAGAAAAAAATTAAAAAATTTTTTTTCTTTCAGTGTAATATAAAATCTTTACAGTATATGTTTTCAAAGGTGATTTTAATACCTTTCTAACGGTATAAAAATTTTTCAAATTGGTTGATTAATTTACGCGTGATATCCAAATATGAGAAAGTAACCAAGAGATGCATTTACTTAAATAAATTTAAAAAAAAAAAAAAACCCCATTTTAGTTTTCAGATATGTTATATATATTAAATAGACCTTTCTAAAATAAAATTTAATTTTTCAAAATCGCTTGATCTTTGAAGTGTTTTTTCAGTTTTAAATTTTATTAAAAAAAATGTTTTTTCCAGTGTACTAAAAAGTTTTTACAGTGTATTTTTTTGAAAGCTTATTTCAATACCTTTCTAATGGTATGAAGATCTTTGAAATCGGTAAAGCCATTCCGTAGTAATCACACTTTAAAAGTACCTATTATCGTCATTTTTCTAATATTTTCGGTATTTCGATACCTTGCCACGCCCACAATTTTTCGAAAATGCAATTTCTAAAAATGAGGTTGTGTTTGGGTGGGTAAGATGTAACCCCATGCAAAATTTCATCAAATTCTGAGGGTGTCGGGTTCAAAATGTACGTTTTTTTCAGCCTTTGATACGAAATTCATCTTATATGAATTTCAGTATAAACTACTAATCCATTTTTATTTTTTATCATCACTTTTTCGTGTTATTGTAATTTTTCATACCCATATGGATATACATTCTTCCATTCATACGTAAGAATGTATGTAAGCATTTACTTGATTTTAGTCTGCACTCCCCCCAGTGCTTAATTTGATCAGTGCATAAATTTTGTTTACCATTGCTTTCCATTCATTATTGTACGTATGTGAATACAAATGTACGCTGGCATAAAATATGAATTGCTTTTTTTTTGCAAACGAGCTTGAAAAAACGCTTCAACTAGGTAAACAGTCTCATCATAGCGGAACCCTAAAGGTGGAAGTTTATCAACTAATTGGTACGTTTTTTTAGCTGCTTTGACATTTCTACTTCTGGAACAGTACGTTTTAGACACTCAACCAAACCGCTTAGCCAACTGAACTAGCTTACTTTGTTTTGTTGCTTTCTATGCAATTCGCTAATATACCTAGCGTTTTATTTCCTCTAGCAAAAAAAAAGCGGCTATTGTCACTACTAAAACAGGTGACTTTGTAAATATATGCGCTTTGATACACAAGCTATTGGGCGTGGAGAAGACGGGGGCAAAGCTTAATAGATTTTTTTTTAATTCGTCTTCGAATAACTCTCACCTACTCTGTTTTACAGTTTTCGAGAACAATTATTGTTGTGTATATTTCTCATAATCGAACCATTACGATATTTCTTTACTACGAGCTCGAATTCATATCATGTGATTTAAAATTAGTTAACACGTATTATCAGAATGGACAGCATTATAAGTCATAAGAACAAACATCCTAAAATTTTCTTAGATGGATTTGAATATACATTCGATAGGTCATATAATGAAACAGATTATTTTTTCTGTAGCAAGTAAGAACTTAATTCTAATTCACAAAATTTGAAGTTTTTTCACTTTCGTGAATATGTTTTAGTAAAAAACGTGAATCGAATTGTGGTGCGAGATTAATTCGATATAACAACGTGGAACCAGGTGAAAATAATGACAACATGAAGATAACAGGCATACATTTACATGCACCAGATGCTAGGAAAGTGGAATGTTATCGATTGGCAAAAGACTTAAAACGGAAGGCTGCGGAAGAGTGTAGTACCTCGAGAGATATTGTAGAACAGATTATATCAAATGCAAATACAGCTGTTAGACCGATTCTCCCTTCAGTCGATCAAATGATGCGCACCGTCAGGCGAACACGTGCTTTAAATTTCGTTCCGAAAAATCCTAATAATCTCAAAGAACTCGTTCTTGAAAATGAGTTTATCAAAATAATAGATGGAAAACAATTTTTGCTATATGATAGTTGGCCAAATGATCAAAGGCTAATCATTTTTTCCACAGAAGAAAATTTTAAATTTTTAGCAAGTTGCTCCTCGATTCATATGGACGGCACATTTTCTGTTGTTCCTCCACTTTTTCCCAATTATACACATTGCATGGCAAGTGTTTCATTTATATGTATATATTTGAATAAAGT
This sequence comes from Eurosta solidaginis, assembly GCF_040869045.1. Classification (NCBI taxonomy): domain Eukaryota; kingdom Metazoa; phylum Arthropoda; class Insecta; order Diptera; family Tephritidae; genus Eurosta; species Eurosta solidaginis. The sequence goes on along the minus strand of NC_090319.1, from coordinate 27,742,573 downwards.
TCTCGATTCTATTGAAAATCTCTATTATTTGCAGGATGTTTAAATGGTTTAATAGTCCCCTTGGTATATGTACTAGCATGTAACAAAAAACAAGAAACATATAATATCATAATGAAGACTTTATTAGAACAAGGAAACTTATTTAAACCTAAATATGTGATGTTGGATTTCGAGAAGGCGGCAATTAATTCAGTAAAAAACTCGTTTCCCGAAGCATTGGTTCATGGATGTTTTTTCCACTTTTTCAAAAATATTTGGAGACATATCCAATCAATAGGGCTGCAAACGAGTTATACAAATTGTTCAATTTTTGCGATGAACTTAAAATATTTACTAGCATTTGCATTTGTTCTAGAGGAAATGGTGATCGATGCATTCGGATTGATATCTGAACTGGAATTTTATGTGGATAACGACGATAAGGAATACAATTCCGAAATACAAAACTTATTAAATTATTTCGAGGTAACTTATATTGGATTGCCACTTCCTGGAACACAGCAACGTCGGAAGAAGTCGTTATATCCCATCGAATTATGGAATATGTATAATATCACCAAATTGGGTGAAGCCCGAACAAATAATACTATCGAAGGGTGGCACAACGCCATTCGAAATGCATTTGGGACACACCCTAATATATTTAATTTCATAAATAAAATAAACAATAACAGAAACAAAACCACAGCAATTTCCAGCTGGAGGTGAGCCATATCGAAAACGCAAGAAAAAATATAAAGACTTCGACCAGCGTTTGTTTAATATTGTAAATTCATTTGAAAAAGATGAACGCGAAAATGATTTAATTAATTACATGCTTGCCATTGCACACAATTTAAAATTTTAGATTGTACTACTTTTTCTTTATACATAACACCTTCCAAATAAATAAACGTTTCTGAATTTTGATAAATATTTAATGTTTTTTCTGTATTCTGATTACTTTCTGAATTTTGACTTCTGAATTTTGACTTCTGAAATTTGACTTCTTAAATTTGACTTCTGAAATTTGACTTCTGAAACTTGACTTCTGAATAATGATTTCTGAAAATTGACTTCTGAGTTTTGACTTCAGAATTTTGTCTTTCTGAAAAAAGGGTTCTGACTAATGTTTTCTGAAAAAGTGTGTTTCTGAATTTTTGTTTTCTGAATTTATGGGGGCACCCTTTTCGAGATATCGGCATAAAGGTGGACCAGGGGTGACTCTAGAATGCGTTTGTACAATATGGGTATCAAACGAAAGTTGTTAATGAGTATTTTAAAAGGGCGTGTGGCTTAGTTCTATAGGTGGACGTCTTTTCGAGAATTCGCCATAAAGGTGGACCAGGGGTGACTAGAATGTGTTTGTACGATATGGGTATCAAGTTAAAGGTATTAATGAGGGTTTTAAAAGGGAGTGGTGGTAGTTGTATAGGTGGTCGCCTTTTCGGGATATCGGCATAAAGGTGGACCAGGGTTGATCCTAGAATGCGTTTGTACGATATGGGTATCAAATTAAAGGTGTTAATGAGTATTTTAAAAGGGCGTGGGTCTTAGTTCTATAGGTGGACGCCTTTTCGAGATATCGCCATAAAGGTGGACCAGGGGTGACTCTAGAATGTGTTTGTACGAAATGGGTATCAAATTAAAGGTATTAATGAGGTTTTAAAAGGGAGTGGTGGTAGTTGTATAGGTGGTCGCCTTTTCGATATATCGCCATAAAGGTGGACCAGGGGTGACTCTAGACTTTGTTTGTACGATACGGGTATCAAATGAAAGGTGTTAATGAGTATTTTAAAAGGGCGTGGGGTTTAGTTCTATAGGTAGACGCCTTTTCGATATATCGCCATTAAGGTGGACCAGGGGTGACTCTAGAATGGGTTTGTACGATATGGGTATCAAATTAAAGGTATTAATGAGGCTTTTAAAAGGGAGTGGTGGTAGTTGTATATGTGAAGGTATTTTCCAGATATCGACCAAAATGTGGACTAGGGTGACCCAGAACATCATCTGTTGGATACCGCTAATTTATTTATATATATAATAGCACGAACAGTATTCCTGCCAAGATTTCAAGGGTTTTTTATTTCGCCCTGCAGAACTTTTTCATTAATTCTACTTAATATGGTAGGTGTCACACCCATTTTCGATATCGAAAAAGTGGGCGTGGTCATAGTCGGATTTCGGCCATTTTTTATACCAATACAAAGTGAGTTCAGATAAGTACGTGAACTGAGTTTAGTAAATATATATCGATTTTTGCTCAAGTTATCGTGTTAACGGCCGAGCGGAAGGACAGACGGTCGACTGTGTATAAAAACTGGGCGTGGCATCAGCCGATGTCGCCCTTTTTCACAGACATAAGTTATTGTCCCAGGGCGGAGCCACACCCATTTTGCAATTTTCTTTTATTTTTGCATTTTGTTGCACCATATCATTAATGGAGTTGAATATTGACATAATTTACTTATATACTGTAAAGATATTAAATTTTTTGTTAAAATTAGACTTAAAAAAAAAATTTTTTTTTAAGTGGGCGTGGTCGTTCTCCGATTTTGCAAATTTTTTTTAAGCATACATATAGTAATAGGAGAAACGTTCCTGCAATATCATCATGATACCTTCAACGACTGCCAAATTACAGCTTGCAAAACTTTTAAATTACCTTCTTTTAAAAGTGGGCGGTGCAACGCCCCTTGTCCAAAATTTTACTAATTTTCTATTCAGCGTCATCAGTTCAACTCACCTACTATGTTTCATCGCTTTATCCGTCTTTGGTAATGAATTATCGCACTTTTTGGGTTTTTCGAAATTTTCGATATCGAAAAAGTGGGCGTGGTTATAGTCCGATATTGTTCATTTTAAACAGTGATCTGAGATGAGTGCTCAGGAACCTACATACCAAATTTCATCAAGATACCTCAAAATTTACTTAAGTTATCGCGTTAACGGACAGACGGATGGACGGACATGGCTCAAATTTTTTTTTCGATCCTGATGATTTTGATATATGGAAGTCTATATCTATCTTGATTCCTTTATACCTGTACAACCAACCGTTATCCAATCAAAGTTAATATACTCTGCGAGCTCTGCTCAACTGAGTATAAAAAGAGTGGGGTGCATTTGACTACATTTCATATCTTTCCTCTCAGATAGTTGCCAATAGAATGATTGTAACATTCAATATCAAGCATCCCACGCTTTTTACTGTGAACTAAATTATTCTGTTAATATTTTAAATTTTATTATAACTTTATTTTGAGGTGATTAACTATAAATGATTGTTTGACCTTCTACTACTGTTATATAAACTCTTTTTAATTGAAAATTATTTTCTATTTTTTTGTTCGGTTAGCTATAAAAGCGTGTTTTTCAAACTATTATTTATTTTTAATTTTTTAGTTCAAGTAATTTTAAAAGTTTAAGTCGAAAGTGATGAAACCTCGAAACGCCAGCGGTCCATGGATGAATCTAAGCCCACGGCACCGAAAAGGTCCAAGACGCAGGGAGGCTGGACGCGGTCTTTCGCCGAAATTGCCAAGGGTCGGCAGATCATTGGCATTATATACGAGAGCAGCGAAGATGGCAGGATCCCGAAACAACAGTGGAAGTGGATCGAGGCCGCGATCGCTATGGTGGCCGCTATGGTTAAGAAAGGCAACCCTGGTCCACCGCCATCTTACACCGATGCAGGGTGGTTCCAGGGCAATGTCAAGCTAATTTCCTGTGACGACGCCAGGTCGGTAAGCCTCTATAGGGCCGCCGTCACGCTGGTAGGGGTGGTATATCCAGGCGCACACCTCATGGTAGTGAAGGCGCCAAGGGCTAGAGCCTGGGTTCCGGTGACGCCAACGGACCCAGCTGACGTCCTGGAGCTGCTCCAGGAGTACAACCCACCACAGGTTTGGAATTCAACCTGGATAAAACCGAGCTTGTCCTCTTCACGAGGAGGTACAAAGTACCAAATCTTACACCGCCAAGAATTGGGGGTACGTTCTTAGCGTTTAGCGATCAAGTCAAGTATTTGGGAGTCATTCTGGATAGGAAGCTATTATGGAGTGACCATATAGTGGAGCGATCCAAGAAGGCAGCAGCAGAGCTGTTCACCTGCAAGAGGGCAATTGGCACCTCCTGGGGATTCTCCCCTAAGGTGACCTACTGGATTTACACAGCCATTGTGTGCCCGATTCTTCTTTGTGGTGGCTTGGTCTGGTGGTCTGCACTAGCTAAAAGTACCTACCTTAAAATGCTTCAAAAGGTGCAACGGAGTTTGGAGCTCTGCATTACCGGGGCTCTTGGCTCCACTCCAGATTCCGTTACATGCATACATGGATACATAGATACAGGCCAAGCTAATAAAACCGTGTTAAAAAGGGTTCCAGTATGCTCTTTCTTAGATGTGCCATGCATCCACTTCTATCATTAATAAAGGAATGCGTTTTTAGCATTATGTGCAAGGTTTCAAATCTATGGCCATTTGGGGTGGTCATAAGTTCAATTGACCTTATGTCCGTTAACCTTATGTGACCCCACCATCACATTATTGCATTGTCATCGAGCCTTGATACGTGTGCAAAGTTTCAATCAAACTTATGGCCATTCAAAGTGGTAATAAGGTCAATTGACCTTATGGCCGTGGACCTTATGTCACCACACCATCACATTAATGCATTGTTATCGAGCCTTGATACGTGTGCAAAGTTTTAATCAAACTTATGGCCATTCAAAGTGGTAATAAGGCCAATTGACCTTATGGCCGTTGGCCTTATGTCACCACACCATCATATTAATGCATTGTGATCGAGCCTTGATACGTGTGCAAAGTTTCAATCAAACTTATGGCCATTTAAAGTGGTAATAAGACCAATTGGCCTTATGGCCGTTGACCTTATGTCACCACACCATCACATTAATGCATTGTCATCCGTCCTTGATACGTATGCAAAGTTTCACATCAATCAGAGTTCCAGAAACCGGTGAAAATTAAGCTCAAAGATTCCGTTACATAGTTAGAAGCCAAGCTAAAGCGTGTTAAAAAGTAAGCTGTTTGGCCAATTTTAGTGTATTCACAAAAGATGTTTTTATTTATTTATTTATTTGTTAGTCTACAAATTTTACAATTAATCAGACTAAATATGAATGAATGAATGAATATAAATGCGGATTACAGTGTAAAATTAACAAGCATACATAGTGAGCAAAATTATATTATAAAATATGTATATACATATATTATTGAATCAGTTGTCGGGATGGACTGTAATGCGAGCAACGGAATTGATTATCAGTGCTGTCGGAATGGACGCGATTTCGAGCAGCTGATGTATATTTAACACACAATAGTAGGGCTGCGATGTGTGGGAGGTTGGAAAGGACGTGATTCCAAGCCACCCGCCCAAAGTAACTATTGATTATTAGTGCTGTCAGAATGGACGTGATTTCGAGCAGCTGATGTATATTTAACACACAATGAGTAGGGCTGCGATGTGTGGGAGGTTGGAAAGGACGTGATTCCAAGCCACCCGCCCAAAGTAACTGGAGCAGGTAACATATTTAGTTTAACATGTGATTTTGAAACAGTTATGAGTTCAAGGCAGTGATTATATATTTTTTTATACTGTAAAGTGTGTCGCAAGTATCAATATTATTGCAGTGATTATTGAAATCTTGACACAGACAACGAAGAGGTTAATGCATTTGAAAATTCGATCTACATGTATTTAAATATAGCGGTTGGAAATACCGAGAGGACCTAAAAGGGACATTAAACATCACCTCGCCAAGCAGAAATGGACTGTTTATCATCCACCTTAATAGTTTTACCATAAATAAAAAATTTCCCTATCATAGATTCAACCCTTGGTTGGTCACCCTGTGTACGTGAAAACATAAGTGTCAAATTAATCTATCTGGTAAGTAGGTATCCTCCAGATAAGATCTACCTTAGCTGGAGATGCTAAAACGGCCCTTAATGACTACCTTCAAACTGGTGCTAATCGGATGCATATCGGGAGAGTAGGTAGCCACACTTGTATCAACAATGCTGAAGTCTGACCAATACGGATTTAAATTAATTAATAAAAGTTTACGAGTATATCAGAACCACCTAAGACACCAATTAGGAACGCTTTAAAAAGGTATACAATGATCTTGCCTTTTGAACGCGTCTTTAACTAATTCAGTGGCAGGTGGTTTTGAAATAGTCGCAGACTTTGATTAATTTATTAAAATATATATACCTAGCTCGAACCTAAGCGCTATTGGTACAAGTGTGAATACTAAGTGTCCCGCTCTTCATTTTCTGCTGGGTATTCATTTTTGTTCTAAAACTTATTGATTTTTATGATTCAATAGCACACAATTTTTAGGTTGGTTTTCTTAAAGTGCTATGAAAAGGCAATTATAAGCTTCAAAAATAAATTATTTGCCTTTAAGAGACACGTGTTGTTTAATTTATCACATTCTTAATCTTTTTTGCATATATTGAAAGTGAGCCCAGTAAGCAGAATATAAAAAGTTCCAAAAAGTGAAAAAATTTATTTACATCTCTTTTATCTATAAATATAAGCAGACCCGGCAGACCTTGTTCAGCCCTAACTTTGATCTATCTACTTAAGTTTTAAGAAGTTTTTATCTCTAACTCTCCCTCCCCCTTTTTCTTGACCTTTTATTGGAGGAGTCACCCTGCCCTTCTGTTTCTTCTCCGTAATTTTTGCTCTATATGCGTCCAGCTTCATCTCTTTCCCAGTGTCTTTCTTCGTCACTCTTTTCTCTATCTAGTCCCTTTCTTTCTCCATCCCTTATTCCTAGTCCTCGTTCCAGTTACAATCCCAGCCCAAAAGTCCCAGCCCAAGTCAAAGCCCAAGTCCCAGTCGGAGTACTTCTTCTACTCTCAGTCAGTCCCTGGTCCGTTTTCCAGAAAATATTCTTGTAAATAGTAATCTAGGGTAAGAGATACCTAAATACCCAATTTCAGGCAAATCAAACCGTGACTAGAATTTGTTCGAATAAATCTTTCCCGGGTCCCCTTTCTAGAAGCGATTTGATAGCGACGCTAAATAAGTGCTGTAGTAACAAGAAGTATGATTGTGTGATTCGTAAATCAACAACCCTATGTTCTGTTAAAGTAAGTGCACGCTAACTAATAAAATGAAAAAGAAAATACGGATTTGGGATATCCCATATGTAAAGTGATTTTTTTAAAAGGCAAGCCATGATGAAATCAATGAAGTGAAGGCAGTGACAAGTTTAAGTGAGTTCGCTTTTCCCACATGCAACTGAATTTGGCAAATACTGTAATGTCAAGCAAAAACTGTTTTTATTTAATAATTTGGGAAAAATTTAAACAACGTGACATCAGTACGGACAAGGCGACAGCTGTTTCGATTATACCTTGTAAATCTCTTCAAAGCCTTTTCTCCCGAGAGAGGGAGTCGAACCCGCACTCCTTTGATAGCTGAAATGGTTAGAAACGCATTCAGCTACGTCATGCCTTAGTTGTTGTAAAATTTTTCCCAATTGCCTTTTTTTCGCATATATTATCTTCCACACATTCCATACGTTGTATGTAGTTATGTGTTGAAGTTATGCATGTTTGTAAGGCGGTTTCATAGAAACTTGGTTTTATTGCTGTTTTTGTTCTGTTTATAGAACTACAACGAACTAACCAAATGTTGTCTCTTTTATATGAATTAATTGGGGATTGCCCGTATTGCTTTAAATGTATGAACATTTATTTCAAGCAATTTTTAATTTTATAATTTATTTAATAATTTGGGAAAAATTTAAACAACGTGACATCAGGACGGACAAGGCGACAGCTGTTTCGATTATACCTTGTAAATATCTTCAAAGCCTTTTCTCCCGGGAGTGGGAGTCGAACCCGCACTCCTACGATAGTTGAAATGGTTAGAAACGCATTCAGCTACGTCATGCCTTAGTTGTTGTAAAGTGTTTCCCAATTGCCTTTTTTCGCATATATTATCTTCCACACATTCCATACGTCGTATGTAGTTATGTGTTGAAGTTATGCATGTTTGTAAGGTGGTTTCATAGAAACTTGGTTTTATTGCTGTTTTGTTCTGTTTATAGAACTACAACGAACTAACCAAATGTTGTCTCTTTTATATGAATTAATCGGGGATTGCCCGTATTGCTTTAAATATATGAACATTTATTTCAAGCAATTCTTCATTTTATAATTTATTTAATAATTTGGGAAAAATTTAAACAACGTGACATCAGGACGGACAAGGCGACAGCTGTTTCGATTATACCTTGTAAATCTCTTCAAAGCCTTTTCTCCCGGGAGTGGGAGTCGAACCCGCACTCCTACGATAGTTGAAATGATTAGAAATGCATTCAGCTACGTCATGCCTTAGTTGTTGTAAAGTTTTTCCCAATTGCCTTTTTTTCGCATATATTATCTTCCACACATTCCATACGTCGTATGAAGTTATGTGTTTAAGTTATGCATGTTTGTAAGGCGGTTTCATAGAAACTTGGTTTTATTGCTGTTTTTGTTCTGTTTATAGAACAACAACGAACTAACCAAATGTTGTCTCTTTTATATGAATTAATCGGGGATTGCCCGTATTGCTTTAAATGTATGAACATTTATTTCAAGCAATTTTTAATTTTATAATTTATTTAATAATTTGGGAAAAATTTAAACAACGTGACATCAGGACGTACAAGGCGACAGCTGTTTCGATTATACCTTGTAAATCTCTTCAAAGCCTTTTCTCCCGGGAGTGGGAGTCGAACCAGCAGTCCTACGATAGTTGAAATGGTTAGAAACGCATTCAGCTACGTCATGCCTTAGTTGTTGTAAAGTTTTTCCCAATTGCCTTTTTTTCGCATATATTATCTTCCACACATTCCATACGTCGTATGAAGTTATGTGTTTAAGTTAGGCATGTTTGTAAGGCGGTTTCATAGAAACTTGGTTTTATTGCTGTTTTTGTTCTGTTTATAGAACTACAACGAACTAACCAAATGTTGTCTCTTTTATATGAATTAATCGGGGATTGTCCGTATTGCTTTAAATGTATGAACATTTATTTCAAGCAATTTTTAGTTTTATAATTTATTTAATAATTTGGGAAAAATTTAAACAACGTGACATCAGGACGGACAAGGCGACAGTTGTTTCGATTATACCTTGTAAATCTCTTCAAAGCCTTTTCTCCCGGGAGGGGGAGTCGAATCCGCACTCCTACGATAGTTGAAATGGTTAGAAATTATAAAATTAAAAATTGCTTGAAATAAATGTTCATACATTTAAAGCAATACGGGCAATCCCCGATTAATTCATATAAAAGAGACAACATTTGTTAGTTCGTTGTAGTTCTATAAACAGAACAAAAACAGCAATAAAACCATGTTTCTATGAAACCGCCTTACAAACATGCATAACTTCAACACATAACTACATACGACGTATGGAATGTGTGGATGATAATATATGCGAAAAATAGGCAATTGGGAAAAACTTTACAACAACTAAGGCATGACGTAGCTGAATGCGTTTCTAACCATTTCAACTACCGTAGGAGTGCGGGTTCGACTCCCACCCCCGGGAGAAAAGGCTTTGAAGAGATTTACAAGGTATAATCGAAACAGCTGTCGCCTGGTCCGTCCTGATGTCACGTTGTTTAAATTTTTCCCAAATTATTAAATAAATTATAAAATTAAAAATTGCTTGAAATAAATGTTCATACATTTAAAGCAATACGGGCAATCCCCGATTAACTCATATAAAAAAACTGTTTTTTATACAACGTCAAATGGTGTGCCGTCGATTTTGACTACAAAGTGACGACTAAGTTTAACAATAAATGAAAACGACAATTGCCCATTTACCATTAAAATTTCATTTGCTAACATGTTGGCATTTTGTTTTCGTTTGCCGACTGGCGTCCCATCATCATATAATGACACAGCGTGTAAAACAACGGAAAATAATGAAATATATTGTGAAATAAATGAACACAAAATTTTAGCATGGATTTTGACCATGAACTTCTTTATCGACTTTGAGTTAGTAATGTGTCAGAATGAAACGGCTTTGACCCCAACTGATCACAGGGTTAAGGCTCCATTACTGATACTTAGCATAGATTTGACTTGGCTTGCGAACTGTCACTTACAGTTCTGTTAAATGAACATTGCATGTTACTGATTACACAAAACTTAACTTGACTTAGAAGTCTGTTGAATTTTGATTTTCTATGTAAGTTCTAAGTGACGTTTACATTTTGAGATGCCATTTGTTTGTTTCCATTTCATTTTGACATTTTGTCATACAAATTGACATTTATTTAAAAAAAAATTTCAACGCTGATTGTGATGCAAGATTTTATGCGCCAAGTGGAGTATAATCGTGGCTAAGTTGCCAAGTTTACGCCAAGTCAAGTCAAGTCTATGCTAAGTATCAGTAATGGGGGCTTCAGTCAAGCTGCAGTTTTGATGTCAGTCATTTTGACCTAATAAAAACAAGCATTAGATATGTTTGTTTTGATTTGTTTTTCAATGCTTTTTATTGTTTTTGTTTTGTTTTCATTTCAATTTTCAGGAAATTTTCAGCGAATTTAACACGGAAAACATTTTTATTTGATAAAAAATAATACTTTTCTTATTTTATTTAATTAGGTTGGGTCGATTTGTATGGACGAAAGTTAACCGATATCGCGCCATCGATCTTTCGATAGGATTTGTTCTCAGGAAAAAGTTCCACTACACATACCCAAAAAAATAATTTTCGACCCTGCGAAATTTCATTTTTTGACTTTTTTTCGACTTTGATTTTTAAGGGTTTTTTCTAACTAAACTTACTAAAAAAAATTTCATATGTATAACCTTTCCGGCCCAAAAATATAATTTCTCAGGCGTAGTGGAACTTGCTTTCCTTAGCCCAAGTCCTATCGAAAAATCGATGGCGCGATATTGGTTAATAAATCGACCCAGTCTAATGCATAGGCACTATTGCAATGACAAGACGCAAATCCCATTTGTGGATCAGCGACGAAATAATGAAAGTTTCCGGGTTACACATGCGAATGTGCGTTGTCAGCGAAGGTGCAATAAAAAAAACGATAATGCAGTTCCTTATGAGTGAAGTGAAGTTTAAAGATCTATTTGGGTATCTATTATTGAGTTGTGTAACATCTAAAGAAGGCTGTGAAGGCATGGGAATTCCCGGTTCTCAATGCCTTAGTATCTAGGGCTTACGTTTGTTTAGTTAATGTACCTAATTCATTCGTACAGTAAAGGATTTAGTTATACACATGAAAGGGATCAGTGCAAGGATACAAAAAAATTAAAGAATATTCCAAAACCCTTTCAACTTTACTCACTGACCTTAAAACGTTCTTTTGCCATGGGTTCATTGGGAAATATTTTGTTATTTTTAAGGTATTATTTTTCTAGTTTTTGCCATTTGTTTATACAAAGCAAACAAAGCACATTAATTAAGGTTTCACTTATGAGGTTTGACAATTAATCACCTATTTATTTGAACAAAAAAAAAATTGTTTTTAAAATATTTTTCACCTGTTCAAAAGTAAACAAAGAAGTATTTCTTGAAAAATAAATAAAGTGGCATTTAACCTGCAGAAATTCTCATCTATTCCCAACATCAAATCCTTTGCAAATGACTAAATCCACGTTATAACAACCTATAGCTTGGTTTTCGCTTGGACAATTTTGGTCAAATCAATAAAAACGACTTGTCATACAACGTCAAAAGCGATAATTACATTGCTTGCTGATTATCGGCACATTCTCATTTACAGATGCTTATCATATTTACGCACGGCGACTCTTTTTAAGCAACAGTCTGACATTTCATTTCATCTCATTCTAAAAAGTTGTTTTATTTATTTAAAATTTGGAAAATTGTTGTGAATCATTGGAAATACCTATCAATTAAAACCAAGGCGAATTCAGTACCAGATGTTGTTATCCCAACAGCTGGTTGTTTCTTCATGATTATTTTCCATGCAACGCCTTGTACAACAATATGTCAGTTAATCGAAATCAATGAAAATTTTGTTTTGACTTGACGTTCTTCTGCACGGCTAATTGTTTGAATTCGCTTTGCCATCACCTTGTATGGAATCTCCTTGATTAAAACTTTAAAAATATGTGTTTCAAATCAAAATAACTTTCTTCAATAACAAGTAAGGAAGGTTAAGTTCGGGTGTAACCGAACATTACATACTCAGCTGTGAGCTTTGGAGACAAAATAAGGGAAAATGACCATTTAGCAAAATGAACCTGGGGTAACCCTGGAATGTGTTTGTATGACATGGGTTTCAAATGGAAATTGTTAAAGAGTTTTTTTTAAAGGGGAGTGCGCCATAGTTCTATAGGTGGACGCAATTTCAGGAATGTGTGTTGTACGATATGTGTATCAAATTAAAGGTATTAATGAGGGTTTTAAAAGGGAGTGGCCCTTAGTTGTACATGTGAAGGCATTTTCGAGATATCGACCAAAATGTGGACCAGGGTGACCCAGAACGTCATCAGTCGGGTACCGCTAATTTATTTATATATTCGATACCACAAACAGTATTCCTGCCATGATTCCAAGGGCTTTTGATTTCGCCCTGCAGAACTTTTTCATTTTCTTCTACTTCATATGGTAGGTGCCACACTCATTTTACAAAGTTTTTTCTAAAGTTATATTTTGCGTCAGTAAACCAATCCAATTACCATGTTTCATCTCTTTTTTCATATTTGGTACAGAATTATGGCATTTGTTTCATTTTTCGTAATTTTCGATATCGAAAAAGTGGGCGTGGTCACAGTCGGATTTCGGCCATTTTTTATATCAAGAGAAAGTGAGTTCAGATAAGTACGTGAACTAAGTTTAGTTAAGATATATCGATTTTTGCTCAAGTTATCGTGTTAACGACCGAGCGGAAGGACAGACGGTCGACTGTGTATAAAACTGAGCGTGGCTTCAACCGATTTGGTTCATTGTCACAGAAAATAGTTACCGTCATAGAATCTATGCACCTACCAAATTTCACAAGGATTGGAAATTTTTTGTTCGACTTATGGCCTTAAAAGTGTTCTAGACTAATTAAAGGGAAAAGGGCGGAGCTACGACCATTTTCAAATTTTGTTTTATTTTTGTATTTTGTTGCACCATATCATTACTGGAGTTGAATGTTGACATAATTTACTTATGTATATACTGTAAAGATATAAAATTTTTTGTTAAAATTTGACTTAAAAAAAATTTTTTTTTTAAAGTGGGCGTGGCCGTTCTCCGATTTTGCTAATTTTTATTAAGCATACATATAGTGATAGGAGTAACGTTCCTGCCAAATTTCATCATGATATCTTCAACGACTGCCAAATTACAGCTCGCAAAATATTTAAATAACCTTCTTTTAAAAGTGGCCGGTGCCACACCCAATGTCCAAAATTTTACTAATTTTCTATTTTGCTGTCATAAGGTCAATCCACCCACCAAGTTCCATCGCTCTATCCGTCTTTGATAATGAATTATCGCACTTTTTCGGTTTTTCGAAATTTTCGATATCGAAAAAGTGGGCGTGGTTATAGTCCGATTTCGTTCGTTTTAAATAGCGATCTGAGATGAGCACCCAGGAACCTACGTACCAAATTTTATCAAGATACCTCAAAGTTTACTCAAGTTATCGTGTTTACGGACGGACGGACATGGCTAAATGAATTTCTTTTTTCACCCAGATCATTTTGATATATAGAACTCTATCTCTATCTCGATTAGTTTATGCCGTTACGGATTACCGTTATGCGAACAAAGTTAATATGCTCTGTGAGCTCTGCTCAGCTGTGTACAAAAACAGTGTAAACAAGTAAGGAAGTCTAAGTTCGTGTGAAACCGAACATTACATACCTAGCTGTACACTTAAAATGCTGTTGTTGTTTGTTTTGTGTGCTTAATAGTGTTACAAGGCTGCGCAATAATACATTTACATATGGTTCTATTCTGAAGTAATTTTTCTTCGAGTTATGGCTCCCGAAACATAGAAAGTTGCTTAATCATAACAGGGGCGGTGCCTCGCTAATTTTTTTAAATTTGAAGTTTTTCCTATTTATTGTTATAAATCCACTTGGGAAATGAAATACCATTGCTATAAAGCTCTTTTTTGCAAATATATAGCTTATTTTATTCGTCCACGAACCTTTTAAAAATCTCTTACATAAAAGTGGGCGTGGTCCTTAATCGATTTCGTTAATTTTTCTTAAAAGCACTCCTTATAGTAAAGCCAGCCTCTTTGCCGAATTTTGTTACGATAGGTTTAACAATTTTTGATATATGATTAATAATATTTGTTAAATTGATTATATCGCAAGTGGGCGGTGCCAGGTGTATTATTTACTAAATAATCAGGTTTTTTGTGTTTTCCAAAATGTTATATATATAAAAATTGGGCAGGTTATCTTCCGATTTCGCTCATTTTCAATACCAATCTATTCTGGGGCTAGATATGCTCGTGTACCAAATTTGGTGAAGATATCTCAATATTTACTCAATTTATCGTGTTAACGGACAGGCGAACGGACGGACGGACGGACATGGCTCAATAAAATTTTTTTCAATTCTGATGATTTTGATATATGGAAGTCTATATCTATCTCGGTTCCTTTATACCTGTACAACCAGCCGTTATCCAATCAAAGTTATAATACCCTGTGTACAAGTACAGCTGGGTATAAAAAAACCAGAATTTGACAACAGAAGAAAGACAGCACAAAGCAAGTCGCCCAGCATAAGCAACTTGGTGCCTGTCCGCTTTCGTCGTCAGCCCCTATTAGTCAAGTAAGGAGTTTCAGCAACAAAAATTATTGCGTCTAAAGAGCGACTAAGTGAAAACGGCAATGGCCCAACGGTGTTGCAAATTTGGCATTCAAGCTTCATTTGTCAACGTGTTGGTAGTTTATTGGAATTGTTTTCGTTTGCCAAACAAAGGGAAATACATGAACACAAATTTTTAGCGTGGTGTTTGACCCGTACTGCTTTATCGACTTTGAGTCAGTAATGTGGCATGAGAAACCCTTTTGACTCCAATTGAACAGCGTGTCAGCTTCAGACAGATTTTGATTGCATTCATTTTGACCTGATGAAAACCAAGATAAAGCGATATACCCTAACGTAGAAGGGATTAAACGAAAGATACAAAAAAATATGGGATTGTTCGAAAACCTTCACAACATAAGCTTCAAGCCACAGTAATAACACACTCGCAAAGCTTGTAAATCCATTTTAAAAATGTTTCTTTTGAACTTTACGCAAAGAATTTAATCCACCCAAAATGTTTCACGCACTTAATCTTACTTGCTTATAAAAAAAAATAAATGTAAGGCGCGATAATCTCCGAAGATATATAAGGCCGAGCTTCTTTTCCAATTTGCGTCGTGCTCCTCTTGATTTTCCCTACAAATTGGCCGGACGGGACCTACATGTTTTATGTCGACACCGAAAGGCATCTGCAAGGCAGATGGGTTTTCACTGAGAGCTTTTACTTACTTAATTGGCGCTTAACGGTTTAAACGGTTATGGCCGTCCAACAAGGCGCGCCAGTCACTCCTTCTCTCTGCCAACCGGCACAAATTGGGAGTTCAAATCGTTTTCCAACTGGTCCTTCCAACGTAGTGGGGGCCGCGCTCTACCTCTGATTCCATAGGCGGGTTCCGATAGAAACAATTTCTTGGCCGGAGCGTCATCTTTCATTCGCAAACCATGGCAATGTTAAATCTTCTTCGGTACTCGCCATCGCCAACGCATAGAGGTCCATAAATCTTTCGAAGAACTTTTCTCTCGAACACTCCCAGAGCCGCTTCATCTGATGTTGTCATGGTCCATGAACATACAGCAGGACGGGAACGATAAGTGACTTGTAGAGTATGATTTTCGTTTGCCGGGAGAGGACTTTACTTTTCAGTTGCCTACCTAGTCCAAAGTAGCATATATTGGCAAGAGTGTTTAGGCCGATGACATCAATGTCATACGCATATGCCAGTAATTGCACGCTTTTATAGAATATTGTTCCAGAGCGGTTAAGTTCTGCAGCTAGTATAATTTTCTCCAGCATCAAGTTAAAGAAATCGCACGATAGGGGGTCACCCTGCCTGAATCTTCTTTTAGTTTCGAACAGCTTGATGGTGTTGCTCAATTCGTAGTCAAAATGTCATTTTGCACAGCCGTATACGTTTTGCGGGTAAACCAAATTCAGACATAGCGGCATATAGGCAGCTCCTTTTCGTGCTGTCGAATGCGGCTTTAAAATCGACGAAGAGGTGATGTGTGTCGATTCTTTTTTCGCGGGTTTTTTCCAAGATTTGACGCATTGTGAAAATCTGGTCGATCGTAGATTTACCAGGCCTGAAGCCGCACTGATAAGGTCCAATCAGCCGATTCACGGTGTGCTTCACTCTTTTGCACAATACACTTAACAGGACCTTATATGCTATATTAAGAAGGCTGATTCCGCGATAGATGTTGGAGTTTGTAGTATCCCCTTCTTGTGGACTGGGCAATGAGCACTTAGATTCCAATGGTGGGGCATGCACTCGTCCGCCCATATTTTTCGAAGAAGGTGATGCATGCGCCTTACCAACTCCTCGCCGCCGTATTTGAATAGCTCCGCAGGCAATCCATCAGCGCCCGCGGACTTGTTGTTTTTCAATCTGGTTATTGCTATTCTAACTTCGTCATAATCGGGTGGGGGACATTCATTCCATCATCATCGATTGCGGGATCGGGTGCGTCATCCCTGTGCGGTAAATCGATGCCTCCATTTAGGAGAGCAGAGAAGTGGTCCATCCATAATCTAAGTATTTTCTGGACATCAGTTACAAGGTCGCCGTTTTCGTTCTTACAGGAGTTTGCCCCGGTCTTAAAACCTTCCGTCTGTCGCCGAATTTTTTTGTAAAATTTTCGGGCGTTATTGGTGGCTAGCAGCTCAATATCCTCGCACTCACGCCTTTCTGTCTTTGCTTTTTTCTTCCTGAAAAGGCGTCACGCTTCCCTTTTTAACTCGAGATAGCATTCACACACACCTCTTGTTGCACTCGCTTTTAACGTAGCCCTGTAGGCATCGTCTTTTCTTTCGGCTGCAACGCGATATTCTTCATCATACGAGTTGTTTTTCCGTGGCCGCCGGTAACCAATATTTTCCTCGGCGGCAGTACGAAGTGCTTTGGAGATATGCTCCAACTGCTCCTTCAGGTTGAGTTGAGCTCTCAGAGAGCAGGTGTGGGAGTCGAGTTGCGAAATCATTGGCAGTCTGTTGCGAGTGCAGCCTTTCAACGTCTAGATTTCCTTGTGTTTTTTGTTCCTTGGTTTTAGCCCCGCAGAGGCTGATGGGCATTTTGGCTGCGACGAGATAATGGTCCGAGTCGATGTTAGGTGCTCGGATCGTGCGCACATCTAAAATACTGGAGGCATGCCGTCCGTCTATCACAACGTGATTGATCTGATTGCGAGTATTTCGTTCGGGGGACAGCCATGTAGCTTGATGTATCTTCTTATGCATGAACCTCGTGCTGGGTATGACAATTTTTCGAGCACCGGCAAAGTCAATCAGCCTCAGTCCATTAGGAGAAGTTTCATTGTGTAGGCTGAACTTTCCGACTGTAGGGAATTTTAACCGAAAAGCTTTTCGTAGTAGAAATACACAGAAATAAACATTATTTAAATTTAATGAAAATCGGTTCGGATGTATACATTCTGATAAGATTAAGTAACTTATAACGAAAAAACTAGTAAAATATTGACGGCCTGCTTGCTGTACAAGGAAATATTTTTGGGACACCTGTGTCGCATATGCCTGAAATGGTTAAAAATACGGTCATGTTGTTGTTATCCCCGAAGGCTTTGGGGAGGGTTATCGATGTGATGGTCCTTTGCCGGATATATATCCGGTACGCTACGGTAACACTGCACCATTAAGGTGCTATCCCGACCATCTCGGGAACGATTTATGTGGCCACATTAAACTTTCCAGCCATCCCTCCCTCCCCACCCCCAAGTTCCATGAGGAGCTTGGGGTCGCCCGAGCCTCGTATGTTAGTGAAACAGGATTCGCCGCGGTTATGTGGGTCTGACTATTGGATTTGGAGAAGCTATATATTGCGCTGGCAACCTGAAGGGTTGCGCTACACAGCCCCCCTGACATACCTACCGCGGATATATTCTGACCCCCTGACCTGCTGGGGAAAAAATACGGTCATATTGTACACGTATCACTTAACCTATGTGAAGTTAATACCACAATTCAGCTGTACAAATATAGAAACGAACAATGAAGCACAATTAAATTTTCCTTTGAAAAATAATAGAATATACGCACTAATTTCATTTTGCTAGAATAAACACAAAAACCTTGTATTTGTTATTTCGGTAGAATAAAAGCTATTTATTTGTTTAACTGATAGTGCTTGACGCATTAACCATAAAAAATAAAATAGAAAAATAATAATAATTAATGCTTGGCGCGATTTATCTCCATGAATATTTAGGCCGAACGTCTCTTCAAATTTGCGTCTTGCTCACTTTTGATTTTCCTTACAAATTGGCAGATGGGACATTTATGTTTTACACCTTCTTTGCCCACCCTGGCGTTAAAGTCGCCAAGCACGACTTTTATATTATGGCGTGGGAAGCGCTCGTATGTCCCTTCTAATTGTTCATAAAAAACGTCTTTCACCTCCTCATCGTCTTTCAACTCTGTTGGTGCATGGGCGCAGATGAATGATATATTAAAAAATTTTGATTTTATTGGGATAGCGGCGAGACGTTCCTTCACAGGCGTCAACGCCAGTACTTGGCGACAAAGTCTCTCTCCCACCACGAATCCAACGCCGAAACTGCGCTTATTTGTATGGCCACTCTAATAGATGTCACACTTCTTTATCTTCCTTCTACCTTCCTTCGTCCAACGCATTTCGTGACGGCGGTGATGTCAGATTTTGCTTTGATGAGGACATCAACTAGCCGGGCACCTGCGCCAATCCCATTCAGGGAGCGGACGTTCCAGTTGCATGCCCTCAATTCATTGTCCTTCAAACGTTTACCATGGTCGTCATCAATAGGAGCGTTTCTTTTTATCCGAGGCTTGATGGTTCTTTACATTGGAGTGTGGTTTGACGTGGCGAGTTCCAAGCCCAGCGCACAACCCGCTGAGCGGAGGTGAAAATATTAATGGCACGTTTATATAGCTAGCCGCTTGATCCAAGACAGACGCCCGCTTGCAGCCGCACCTCGTTGTGGACAGACGCTGCTGATGAAAGATCCCCTGGATATCCCTTAAAAAGATTATATCAGAGTGGCCTAGCCAGGTTGTCGCTTTCTCACATTAGCTCACCACTAAATGGCTACCCAGAGGATACTTGGCCGCAGGCGACCGGAAGTAGTGAGCTGCTTGAACCGCATGCAAAAGAATCGCTCTGGCCTTTCTCAGGTGAATGGCGATCAGAAGCTTTCCCCACTTTCGTAGACTTTTACACACGGCTTCACCCACACACTTTATCATTACTTGTTAATGTATTGTCCCAGTTTTTTCATATCTCGAAACTTTCGATATGGAAAGACAGATGGAAGACTGGGTATAAGAAGTAAGCGTGATTTCAAAATGTTTCCGCCTCTTTTTTTTCATAAACAGTTATTGTTGTAAAAACAATACTCTAATCAAATATTGTGAGAATTCGTGGATAATTTATTAATAATTTGGGAAAGATTTAAAAAACGTCGCATCAGGACGGACAAGGTGACAGGTTTCGCTGTTCTACTTTGTAAATATCTTCAGAGCCTTTTCTCACAGGAGAGTGATTCGAACCCGCACTCCTCCGAAGTCTGAACCGTAACAAGCACATTCAGTAAAGGCTATGTCTTTTTTATTATGCAACGTGTCCCAATTGACTTCCTTGCATAGTTTATTGTTTGCACAGTACACAGTTTGTATGTTAGCTTTGGCTCAAGGCTTTTTTTTTTGTTGGTGGTTAAAAGGATTGGTTTCTTTGTTATATTTATAGGAATACAATGAGCTTTTTTTTATTATTTTATTATTATTAGCATCGATGAACTGCAACCTTTATTTAGATCTATTATTTGTGCTTGTCATCTCAACCTTCTACTGTATGTGGAGGCTTTTAATTAGAGATGCCACGAATAGTGAATTGGCCGAATACCAAATACCGAATATTCGGCAACGCTGTCGGCCGAAGCGCCGAATATTCGGCACGAAATACATGCTTGTCGGGGCGCGTTAGCTGGATTAAGACAAGTGGACACCTGTTTTCCTGCTTGTACCTAACAGATCATGAAACTTTAATAAATCTGACAATGGGAACTATTGGAACAATGTATCGAACTCCTCAAACCATTCGAAGAGATTACAAAAATAACGAGCTCAGGTATCTGTTGCATCTCTGAAGTGATTCCACATGCAGTAAATTTATTAAAATATCTGGGGAAAGCAGAGACAGCTGAGAAAGTACCAAATTTAGTAACAATGAGATCTTCACTGCAAGGCGAGTTTGAAAGGCGATTCAGCTTCGATGAAAAAAACAAATATCTGGTTGCTGCTTTTCTGGATCCTCGCTTCAAACCGTGTTTCCTAAGATTGGTTCAAGCAAAAAGAGCAAAACAAAAAATTCTTCTAGGAGCTCTGAAAATAGTACCGATGACGATTCTTCTCCAATTCGTAAGAAAAGAAGCCTGAATGAAAATGATAGGACTACTGAAATACACGACAGTTTCTGGAACTGCTTTGAGGAAGTCGCTACAGATAATATGCAAAATGCTAATGATGAGGAGGACGTGGAGAAGAATGCTGTGGCAAAGTTTAAAAGTTTGCTAAAGTTTATCTTTCTTCTCCTGGAAGTAGCGTGTATAGTGAGACCTTATTTTCTGATGCTAGTAAAATTTACGATGAAAAGCATAATCGTTTACTCCCCAAAAATGTCTAACATAACTTACCACTGATCAATTTTAAATACTAAAGTGTTGTAATTTCGAAATAAGTACATAATTTTGAGTAATATAACGTGTCTTTTTTACATGATATGGTAATCGGCCGAATACCGAATAGCAAAAAAAGTGGCCGAATAGGCCGAATACCGAATAGTTGCCGAATATTCGTGACAACTCTACTTTTAATGCATTTAGGCACTCCTTCAAGCTTTTTGGTTCATATCGCGAAGGAAATAAGAGACGCGCTACCTAGGCGGGAGTTTCTCTGCCTTAACAGAGCTATGTATACGCAGAACCGGCGTTTCATCCTCCAGCTCACAGAAGTGAGAGATTGTCGGATAGATTTAAATTACTTAGGTGATATCGTAGACTACAGTGTGCCGTAAAGTACGCAGAGTTCATAATTTACCTCCGCTTAGATTAATGAGTGGGCTAATACTCTCGTTGCTGGGGGCATAAGCGAATTGGTCTGTCTTTGCCCTGGGCATTCAATCCAGTGTTGTCTGAAGTGTTTTGCTTCCCAGTTACTTATGGCTTTCCTAGTATGTGCCTCTGTGAGCCCACAGAAGACATAGAATTTACCAAAATTGTTTATTGTTATTAATTAGGCGAGGATTTACCTCATTGATTTTCAATGTATATGAATAAGAGAGATTTACTAAAAAAGTGGAGGTGCCACACCCATTTTCAAAAATTTTCTAACTTTCGAACTTTGCTCCATTATATCAATTTCATTTGACTGTATATCGTGGTTGAATTCTTTGTTACCAGCAAGCTTGAAAAAAACTGTGAAGTGGGCGTGGCCCTCAAACACAGTGTAAAAACTAAATAATAGTTTAAAAAAAACTAAAAAACACGCTTTTATAGCTAACCGAACTAAAAAATAGAAAATAACTTTCAATTAAAAAGAGTTTATATAACAGTAGCAGGACCTTCTACAGCAACACAAGATTAAAAAGCGTGGGGTGCATTTGACTACATTTCATATCTTTCCTCTCAGATAGTTGCCAATCGAATGATTGTAACATTCAATATCAAGCACCCCACGCTTTTTACTGTGAATTAAATTATTCGGTTAATAACTTAAATTTGATTATATTTTTTTGAGGTGATTAACTATAAATGGTTGTTTGACCTTCTACTACTGTTATATAAACTCTTTTTAATTGAAAATTATTTTCTATTTTTTAGTTCGGTTAGCTATAAAAGCGTGTTTTTTAGTTTTTTTAAACTATTATTTATTTTTATACTCAGTTGAGCAGAGCTCACAGAGTATATTAAGTTTGATTGGATAACGGTTGGTTGTACATATATAAAGGAATCGAGATAGATATAGACTTCCATATATCAAAATAATCAGGATCCAGAAAAAATTTGATTGAGCCATGTCCGTCCGTCCGTCCGTCCGTCCGTCCGTTAACACGATAACTTGAGTAAATTTTGAGGTATCTTGATGAAATTTGGTATGTAGGTTCCTGAGCACTCATCTCAGATCGCTATTTAAAATGAACGATATCGGACTATAACCACGCCCACTTTTTCGATATCGAAAATTTCGAAAAACCGAAAAAATGCGATAATTCATTGCCAAAGGCGGTTAAAGCGATGAAACTTGGTAGATGGCTTGACGTTATGACGCAGAATAGAAAATTAGTAAGATTTTGGACAATGGGCGTGGCACCGCCCACTTTTACAAGAAGGTAATTTAAAAGTTTTGCAAGCTGTAATTTGGCAGTCGTTGAAGATATCATGATGAAATTTGGCAGGAACGTTACTACTATTACTATATATGTGTTAAATAAAAACTAGCAAAATTGGATGAAGAACACGCCCACTTTTTAAAAAAAATTTTTTTTAAATTCAAATTTTAACAAAAAATTTAATATCTTTACTGTATATAAGTAAATTAAGTCAAAATTCAACTCCAGTAATGATATGATGCAACAAAATACAAAAATAAAAGAAAATTTCAAAATGGGCGTGGCTCCGCCCATTTTCATTTAGTGTGTCTAGAATACTTTTAATGCCATAAGTCGAACAAAAATTTACCAATCCTTTTGAAATTTGGTAGGAGCATAGATTCTATGACCTTAACTGTTCTCTGTGAAAATGGGCGAAATCGGTGGAAGCCACGCCCAGTTTTTATACACAGTCCACCGTCTGTCCTTCCGATCGGCCGTTAACACAATAACTTGAGCAAAAACCGATATATCTTTACTAAACTTAGCCCACGTACTTATCTGAAATCACTTTATCTTGGTATAAAAAATGGCCGAAATCCGACCATAACCACACCCACTTTATCGATATCGAAAATTACGAAAAATTAAAAAAATGCCATAATTCTATACCAAATACGAAAAAAGGGATGAAACATGGTAACTGGATTGGTTTATTGACGCAAAATATAACTTTGGAAAAAACTTTGTAAAATGGGTGTGACACCTACCATATTAAGTAGAAGAAACTGAAAAAGTTCTACAAGGCGAAATCAACAGCCCTTGGAATCTTGGCAGGAATACTGTTAGTGTTATTGAATATATAAATAAATTAGCAGTACCCGACAGATGATTTTCTGGATCACCTGATCCACATTTGGTCGATATCGCGAGAACGCCTTCACATATACATCTAAGGGCCACTCGCTTTTAAAACCCTCATCAATACCTTTAATTTGATATCCATATCGTACAAACACATTCTAGAGTCAACCCTGGTCCACCCTAATGGCGATATCTCGAAAAGGCGTGCACCTATAGACCTAATGCCCACTCCCTCTTAAAATGCTCAGTAACACCTTTCGTTTGATACCCATATCGTACAAACATTCTAGAGTCACCCTTGGTCAACCTTTATGGCGATATCTCGAAAAGGCGTCCACCTATATAACTGAGGATTACTCCCTTTTAAAATACTCATTACCACCTTTCATTTGATACCCATATCGTACAAACACATTCTAGAGTCACCCTGGCCCACCCTAATGGCGATATCTCGAAAAGGCGCCCACCTATAGACCTAATGCCCACTTTCTCTTAAAATGCTCAGTAACACCTTTCGTTTGATACCCATATCGTACAAACATTCTAGAGTCACCCCTGGCCCACCCTAATGGCGATATCTCGAAAAGGCGTCCACCTATAGACCTAATGCCCACTCCCTCTTAAAATGCTCAGTAACACCTTTCATTTGATACCCATATCGTACAAACACATTCTAGAGTCAGCCCTGGTCCACCTTTATGGCGATATCCCTAAATGGCGTCCATCCATAGAACTATGGCCTACTCTCTCTTAAAATACTCTTTAATACCTTCCATTTGATACACATGTCATACAACCACATTCCAGGGTTACCCTAGGTTCATTTTCCTACATGGTGATTTTCCTTATTTTGTCTCCATAGCTCTCAACTGAGTATATAATGTTCGGTTACACCCGAACTTAGCCTTCCTTACTTGTTAATTTTTTAGTTGAAGTAATTTTAAAAGTTTTAGTCGAGAGTGATGAAACCTCGAAACGCCAGCGGTCCATGGATGAATCCAAGCCCACGGCACTGAAAAGGGCCAAGACGCAGGGAGACTGGACGCGGTCTTTCGCCGAAATTGCCAAGGGTCGGAAGATCATTGGCATTATAGACGAGAGCAGCGAAGATGGCAGGATTCCGAAACACCAGTGGACGTGGATCGAGGCCGCGATCGCTACGGTGGACGTTAAGGTTAAGAAAGACATCCCTGGTCCACCGCCATCTTACACCGATGCAGGGTGGTTCCAGGGCAATGTCAAGCTAATTACCTGTGACGACGCCAGGTCGGTAAACCTCTATAGGGCCGCCGTCACGCTGATAGGGATGGTATATCCAGGCGCGCGCCTCAAGGTAGTGAAGGCGCGTGATATCCCCTCACGACCAAGGGCTAGAGCCTGGGTTCCACTGACGCCAACGGTCCCAGCTTACATCCTGGAGCTGCTGCAGGAGTACAACCCGCCACAGGTTTGGAAGTCAACCCGGATAAAACCGAGCTTGTCATCTTCACGAGGAGGTACAAAGTACCAAATCTTATACCGCCAACAATTGGGGAAACGTTCTTAGCGTTTAGCGATCAAGTCAATTATTTGGGAGTCATTCTGGATAGGAAGCTATAATGGAGTGACCATATAGTGGAGCGATACAAGAAGGCAGCAGCAGAGCTGTTCACCTGCACGATGGCAATTGGCACCTCCTGGGGTTTCTCCCCTAAGGTGGATTTACACAGCCATTGTGTGCCCGATTCTTCCTTATGGTGCCTTGGTCTGGTGGCCTGCACTAGCTAAAAGTACTTATCTTAAAATGCTTCAAAAGTCGCAACGGAGTTTGGAGCTCTGCATTACCGGGGCTCTCGCCTCCACTATAGAGTCCGTTTCATACATACATGGATACATAGATACATAGATAGATACAGGCCAAGCTAATAAAAACGTGTTAAAAAGGGCTCCAGTATGCTCTTTCGTAGATGTGCCATGCATCCACTTGTATCATTAATAAAGGAATGCGTTTTTCGCATTATGTGCAAGGTTTCAAATCTATGGCCATTTGGGGTGGTCACAAGTTCAATTGACCTTATGTCCGTTAACCTTATGTGACCCCACCATCACATTATTGCATTGTCATCGAGCCTTGATACGTGTGCAAAGTTTCAATCAAAATTGTGGCCATTCAAAGTGGTAATAAGGTCAATTGACCTTATGGCCGCTGACCTTATGTCACCACACCATCACATTAATGCATTGTCATCGAGCCTTGATACGTGTGCAAAGTTTCAATCAAACTTATGGCCATTTAAAGTGGTAATAAGGCCAATTTACCTTATGGCCGTTGACCTTATGTCACCACACCAACACATTAACGCATTATCATCGGTCCTTGATACGTATACAAAGTTTCACATTAATCAGACTTCTAGAAACCGGTGAAAATTAAGCTCAAAAATTCCATTACATAGTTACAGGCCAAGATCCCTCACTAGAGTAGGCACCTTGTCGTTGGTGTGAGGGCTTAGCCGAACTCCATAGCGCCCGACTATGAGACGGAGCTGGTTAGGACTGACATCTACGCCGTTTCGCCTCATACGAAGGGTACGGAGCAGAGGAAGTAAAAGAGCTCTCTCGCAGTACCGTGCAGCACTAAGAATTGTTCAACGCTTGGGAGCAGTGGTCGACCCAACAGAAGTGGAGATCGAGCGCTTGGAATGGGCCCATGAAGCGGTAGAAGTAGGTCGAAGGCAGTTCAAAAGGTTTGCTGCGAGAAACCCTCGGTTCTGCAACCGGTACGAGGAGGAAGAAGCGTCGAATGGCAGAATGAAGAGGCAACGTTCGGCGGAAGGCGACAAGCCTGCTTTCAAGAGGCAGAAAGGACCCAGTCCTAGAGCCGCGAGGCAGGGCAGTCGCATAGACAAGACAAGTAGGCTCAAAGCTGTAAGACAGATGGGCTCCAATAGCGAGGTAGCAACTACCTCGAAAGCTGCGAGTCAGAGGGATGTTCCAATTAAGGAAGTAGGAGATAAGCCAAAGGGAGATAGCGATAAGACTCCGGCTTTCTCAGAGGCGCTAAAGGGAGTTAACGCTAAGACTCCGGCTTTCTCGGAGGTGCCAAAGGGAGATAACCCTAAGACTCCTGCTTTTCCCGAGAAGATGAGTGATGTGGCAAAGCATTCACTGACTGGGGCGCTGGTTGATCGTAGCAGTCCTTTCGGACAAATGACTACTGAAAGGTGGAGATCTGTGGAAAGGGAGCTTATTAGCTTAATGCTTAAGATGATGCGGGAACAACCAAGTAAGCCCCTTCCAACCTTTGATTCGGGGGGATGGTATAACGGTGTGAAGATGATAGCGTGCGACAACATCG
Source organism: Eurosta solidaginis (assembly GCF_040869045.1). Classification (NCBI taxonomy): domain Eukaryota; kingdom Metazoa; phylum Arthropoda; class Insecta; order Diptera; family Tephritidae; genus Eurosta; species Eurosta solidaginis. Next base: position 27,715,737 of record NC_090319.1, on the reverse strand, counting down.
CGAGCTTGCAGTGGCTGGAGGAAGTGGTTCCAAACCTCCAAAGGCAAGGCACGAACGCGCGGTTTGAGGTGGTGGATAAAGCGCAAATCCCCACGGTACCAAAAGTTAAGGTATGGATACCATGCGTGATGAAGTCGGAGGATACACTGCGACTTCTGCAGAATCAGAATCCGAACATACCGACACAGGATTGGAAGGTACTTACTGTATCTCGGCCTGCCGAGGATGGCCAGTTCTACATTGTCCAAATAAACAATCAGGCGGAGGATGTTTTGTACACGCAGCTTGGTAAAATGTCCTTTGGCACTGGCAAAATTTACATGCGACTCAAGAAAAGAAGTCCCGAGGATAAAAACCCTAACACGCTAGAGGTGGGCGAAGTCGAAAAGGACCTCAAAAGCCTAAGGGAAAAAAGACAGGTGGAGGTCCCCGACGTCACCATGAACGTGCTAGAAGAGGACCAACCGCTAAATTGTGCTGTGACTCGCACAGAGGAACACCCTGCACAACAGTCACGAGAGGCTGAAGGGGGCCTCGAATACTCTAAACCAAAAGGGCAAGGGGAGGACGACGACGTCAAGACGAAGGTGCTGGAGGGGGACAAACAGCCCAATGGTGCTGCGAGTCCTACAGATAAACCTCCAACACAGTAAAGTGGCGTCGAGCGAACTCCTCCTAACCCTTGAGGAGGGTTCGTTCGACGTGGCGCTGATCCAGGAGCCGTGGCTCTCATCGGGAGGAAAGTTTTCTGGACTTAGCGCGCGCGGGTTTGGCGTTTACTACGCGCAAACGGAAGGACGGGTGCGAGCTGTAGTAATGGTAAGGAAACATCTGCATTCATATATGCTGCCTAATTACACCACTGAGGATCTCGTAGCGGTGGCCGTTGAGCAAAAGAATAAGCAGGCATTTATCCTGGCGTCCTGCTACATGGCCCATGCTGCGGAGGTCCCACCGATCGAGTGCAAAAAGCTAGTACAGGAGGAAGGGCGCAAAGGCCGGTTGGTCATAAGCGCAGATGCGCACCACAATACGTGGGGAAGAGCAGATACGAACGAGAAAGGCGAATCTCTGTTTTGTTACATCCTGCAAACCAATTTGCAGATAGCCAACAGGAGAAATGTCCCTACATACATTGGTCCAACATCCAGCAATGTTCTGGATATTACATTGAGCTCCGAGCGTGATATATCAAGGTATGATTGGATGGTTCTTGATAGACCATCCTTCTCCGACCATGCGTATATCAGCTTCAACATCCCCCTAAAGAGGGTAGAGAAGTGAGGAACCTTTAGAAACCCTAGGTCAACGAACTGGACTAAATTCCAGAAACATGTAGAAACAAAACTGGGACAACCCAAAGAGGTTGCTAATGTAGAGGAACTGGAGGAGTCGAATGAATTCCTAACAAGGACTCTTATGACTGCGTATAACAAAGCTTGCCCTCTAAGAAGATTCAGAGGAAAAGCGAAGCCGCCATGGTGGAGCAATGAGCTGAGTCTTCTAAGAAGACAGGTTAAAGAAATGTTTAAGCTCGCAAAGATCGCGGAAAGCGAAGCGTGTCGGGACGAGTACAGGGATCTACTGAGGATCTACAAGCGTGAAATTACCAGGGCGAAGAGAAACTAATGGAAAAGTTTCTGTACGGACATAGAGTGCTCCAGCGAAACAGCACGGTTGAAAAAAGTCCTAGCAAAGGGAAAAATAGTCCAAGGACTAATAAAGAAAGAGAACGGGGAATGGTCACGTAATAGTGAGGAATCCCTTGAGGTGCTTCTTGATACCCATTTCCCATCGGGAGACGGTTTAGAGGAGCCAGCAGACATCACTCACCCTTCGATCACGGAGCTAGTAGTGCCAGGCTTGGTGACCGATACCAAGATCGAGTGGGTAGTGAAGACGTTTTCTAAGTTTAAATCGCCGGGCCCAGATGGTATATTCCCGGCCATGCTACAAGTCTCAAGTAGGGCGGTCGTGGAATGGCTTAAAATAATATTCGATGGGTGCATACGACTGAATCATGTACCGCACTCTTGGAAAACTGCTCGTGTAGCTTTTCTACCAAAGGCGGGGAAGATCGGTCACATTTATTCCAAAGACTATAGACCCATTAGCTTAACATCATTTCTGCTCAAAACCTTTGAGAGGATAGATGTGTACATAAAGTCCAACGTGGATGAAAAGCTGCTCTCCACAACACAGCATGCGTACACCAAAGGCAAGTCGGTAGACACCGCATTGCATAGGGTGGTAATAAGCATAGAGAAATCCCTGGAATATAAGGAGTATGCTCTAGGAGTCTTCTTGGACATTGCCGGGACTTTCAATAATGTTGCAAAATGGGCGATTATGGATGGTCTTAATTACATTAAAGTACATCCTGCCTTAATCAGATGGATTGGCTGCATGTTAAATTGCAGAAAGATTATATCACAATGGGGATTATACGAGGCCACGAAATCAGTGGACAGGGGCACGCCGCAAGGAGGGGTGCTATCACCTCTGCTGTGGACGCTGGTCATCAACCAAATGCTCAGGCAATTCGATGAGGGACCCGTAAAACTTACGGCTTACGCAGATGACGTTGCAATTGTCATAAGTGGAAAGTGCCTTCCAACGATTAGTTCTTTGATGGATCGGGCCCTTCGCGATATTCATACCTGGGCATCTAATGTCGGGTTGAAAGTCAATGCGGAGAAGACGGCTATGGTCTTGTTTACAAAGAGGTACAAGGTCCCAAATTGGACCAGGTCTAAGTTAGGAGGGGTGACCTTACAGGAGAAACCTTGCACAAAATATTTAGGAATCATCCTAGACAGTAAGCTGTCATGGAAGCTCAACGTGGATGAGAGGGTCAAGAAGGCCTCAACGACACTCTACGCATGTAAAAGAATGCTGGGGTGTACGTGCGACCTATCGCCCTCTCTTTGTCATTGGGTTTTTACAGCGATTGTAAGCCCTATTCTATACTATGGAGTTCTTGTTTGGTGAAAAGCCACACAAAAAACAACATACCTCAAAAAATTAGAGGGGGTATGCAGACTATCGATGCTTAGCATTACGGGAGCCCTGAAAGCAACCCCGACGGCTGCACTGTATGCCATTTTGCACATCCCACCTGTAGACCTGGTAGCAGAGAACAAAGCATTAACGACCGCAACCAGGCTCGGTGCTTCGGGGCAGCTTGAGCGGCAACCATATGGCCATAGTAGTATAGCTTCTTTTCCCTGATTCCCTATCTGCGCTTCGAGGGAGATCTTAAGGTCACAATAGAGGTGGACGGTTGGCGCAAGGCGGACGCGGCGATACATGTGTACACCGATGGTTCCAAAGTAGTGGAAGGAGTAGGGTCTGCGGTATACTGCGCTGATCCGGAAATAAGCAGATCCTACAGGCTGCCGGATTACTGTAGCGTTTTCCAAGCGGAAATATTAGCCGTAACCAAAGCAGTAGAAACCCTGGAAGAGAATAGCTTAAGCTGCAACCGTGTTAACTTTTATATTGACAGTCAAGCAGCAATTAAGGCAATAATCTCGCTTAGCACAGCATCTAAATGCGTGTTAGAGAGTAAGCAGTCTCTGGAGAGAATCGGGACAGGGAGAAGCATACATCTATATTGGGTCCCAGGGAATATCGGAATAGATGGGAATGAAAAAGCGGACGAACTAGCTAAAAAGGGCGCATCCCTTGAAGCTTGCTCCGTAGATGTCCCAATTAGATTGGGCGAGATTAAGCGAAGGCGAGAGGTGCACATGATCGACCAAGCGGGAAAGGCATGGGTTCAATCGCGGGGCTGTAAAGTGTCGAAGATTATGTGTAGGTCTTACAACCTTAGACTAACACAGTTGCTCCTATCATTAAAAAGAGAGGACTGTAGACTCATGACGGGTATTCTGACTGGACACTGCCTTCTTGCGTCACATGCCTTTAAACTAGGCTTGGTCAGTGATAGCAGATGTAGGAAGTGCGGGTTGGATGAGGAAACGATCGAGCACGTTCTGTGCTCGTGCCCTGCACTTGCCAGGCTAAGACTCCAGTTATTAGGAGTGATACAGCTGTCAGATCTAGAAGCAGCAAGTGGCTTAAGTCCTAGGAAGCTTCTAGTATTTGCCAAGAGGACGGAGTTATTTTATAACATAGGTCCTGGTTTTTGATAGGGTTTTTCAGTTTGGTCGTTAAAACAAACTTCTGGTAACACTACGGACTCAATCAGTCTATGTGAGGTCCTCAAGGACCGGCCAGTTCAACCTACCTACCTACAGGCCATGCTAATAAAAGCGTGTTAATAAGTAAGCTGTTTGGCCAATTTTAGTGTATTCACAAAAGATGTTTTATTCTAAAAAATTTTCCAATTATAGATTCAACCCTTGGTTGGTCACGCTGTATAAGTGAAAACATAAGTGTCAAATTAATCTATCTGATAGTTAGCTATCCTCCAGATAAGACCTAACTTAGCTGGAGATGGTAAAACGACCCTTAATGACTACCTCCAAACTGGTGCTAATCGGATGCATATCGGGAGAGTAGGTAGCCACACTTGTATCAACAATGCTGAAGTCTGACCAATACGGCTTTAAATTAATTAATAAAAGTTTACGAGTATTTCATAACCACCTAAGACACCAATTAGGAACGCTTTAAAAACGCGTCTTTAACTGATTCAGTGGCAGGTGGTTTTGAAATAGTCTCAGGCTTTGATTAATTTATTTAAATATATATACCTAGCTCGGACCTAAGCGCTATTGGTACACGTGTGAATACTAAATGTCCCGCTCTTGATTATCTGCTGGGTATTCATTTCTGTTCTAAAACTTATTGATTTTTATGATTCAATAGCACACAATTTTTAGTTTGGTTTTCTTAAACTGCTATGAAAAGGCAATTATAAGCTTCAAAACTAAATTATTTACCTTTAAGAGACATGTGTTGTTTAATTTATCACATTCTTAATCTTTTTTGCATGTATTGAAAATGAGCCCAGTAAGCAGAATATAAAAAGTTCCAAAAAGTGAAAAAATTAATTTTTAACTCTTTTATCTATAAATATAAGCAGACCCGGCAGACCTTGTTTTGCCCTAACTTTGATCTATCTACTCAAGTTTTAAGAAGTTTTTATCTCTAACTCTCCCTCCTCCTTTTTCGTGACCTTTTATTGACTCCTCCCTCTGCCCTTCTGTTTCTTCTCCGTAATTTTTGCTCTATCTGCGTCCAGCTTCATCTCTTTCTCAGTGTCTTTCTTCGTCACTCTTTTCTCTATCTAGTCCCTTTCTTTCTCCATCCCTTATTCCTAGTCCTAGTTCCAGTTACAATCCCAGCCCAAAAGTCACAGACCCAGTCAAAGCCCAAGTCGCAGTCGGAGTGCTTCTTCTACTCTCAGTCAGTCCCTCGTCCGTTTTCCGGAAAATATTCTTGTAAATAGTAATCTAGGGTAAGAGATACCTAATACCCAATTTCAGGCAAATCAAACCGTGACTAGAATTTGTTCGAATAAATCTTTCCCGGGTCCCATTTCTAGAAGCGATTTGATAGGAATTCTCTTGAGCGACCCTGCAAATTTGATCCAAATCGGAGAATGATTTCCTAGCCCATAAGCCGCATGCAAACATACATCCTTCTGTATATGTATATTGATAGATAGATTAAATCTTCTTAAAGCACAAACATTACAAAAAAATAGAACTTTTGCTTAAAAATTAGATTTTCAAATGACGATGAACTTTTAACCATTTTTGTTGCGTTAACCTGATATTTTGACAATTTTCCACGCCCTTATAATATATACCTTCAAATTACATCGAAAATGTCTATATCACATTGCTAAGCTTTCAAATGTAAAACGCCGTTTTAAAATCGGAGCATGCTGTGTGAAGTGATGGGCGTACAATAACATTTAGCGACTTTATTTTATAAGATTTATAGATAGATATAGATATATCATAAATTAAAGCCTTGAATTTTGAAAAGAGGTATTCTCTTACACTACTTACCATACTGGATTGCCCTTTCTTGAAAAAACTCTATTAAATAGCTACTTAAAACGAAAATTTACCTTACAACTTTTTACACTACGTACAACATTGTTGCAAACGAACGCTAAATAAGTGCTGTAGTAACAAGAAGTATGATTGTGTGATTCGTAAATCAACAACCCTACTTTCTGTTAAAGTAAGTGCACGCTAACTAATAAAATGAAATAGAAACTACGTATTTGGGCTATCCCATATGTAAAGTGAATTTTCTGAAGTCAAGCCATGACGAAATCAATATTCAAAAGTTTGCGGGTTACACATACGAATGTGCGTTGGCAGCGAAGGTGCAATAAAAAAAACGATAATGCAGTCCCTTATGAGTGAAGTGAAATTTAAAGATCTATTTGGGTATCTATTATTGAGTTGTGTAACATCTAAAGAAGGCTGTGAAGGCATGGGAATTCTTGGTTCTCAATGCCTAAGTATCTAGGGCTTACAATTGTGTACTTATTATACCTAATGCATTCGTACAGTAAAGGATTTAGTTATAAATATGAAAGGTATCAGTGCAAGGATACAAAAAAATTAAAGAATGTTCCAAAGCCCTTCCAACTTTAGTCACTGACCTTAAAATGTTCTTTTGCCATGGGCTCATTGGGAAATATTTTGTTATTTTTAAGGTATTATTTTTCTAGTTTTTGCCATTTGTTTACACAAAGCAAACAAAGCACATTAATTAAGGTTTCAATAATGAGGTTTGACAATTAATCACCTATTTATTTGAACAAAAAAAAATTGTTTTTAAGATATTTTTCACCTGTTCAAAAGTAAACAAAGAAGTATTTCTTAAAAAATAAATAAAGTGGCATTTAACCTGCAGAAATTCTCATTTACTCCCAACATCAAATCCTTTGCAAATGACTAAATCCACGTTATAACAACCTATAGCTTGGTTTTCGCTTGGACAATTTTGGTCAAATCAATAAAAACGACTTGTCATACAACGTCAAAAGCGATAATTATATTGCTTGCTGATTATCGGCAAATTCTCTTTTAGAGATGCTTATCATATTTACGCACGGCGACTCTATTTAAGCAACAATCTGACATTTCATTTCATCTCATTCTAAAAAGTTTTTAAGATATTTTTGTTTTAGTTATTTAAAATTTGAAAAATTGTTGTGAATCATTGGAAATACCTATCAACTAAAACCAAGGCGAATTCAGTACCAGATGTTGTTATCCCAACAGCTGGTTGCTTCTTCATGATTATTTTCCATGCAACGCATTGTACAACAATATGTCAGTTAATCGAAATCAATGAAAATTTTGTTTTGACTTGACGTTCTTCTGCACGGCTAATTGTTTGAATTCGCTTTGCCATCACCTTGTATGGAATCTCCTTGATTAAAACTTTAAAAATATGTGTTTCAAATCAAAATAAATTTCTTCAATAACAAGTAAGGAAGGTTAAGTTCGGGTGTAACCGAACATTACATACTCAGCAGTGAGCTTTGGAGACAAAATAAGGGAAAATCACCATTTAGCAAAATGAACCTGGGGTAACCCTGGAATGTGTTTGTATGACATGGGTTTCAAATAGAAAGTATTAAAGAATATTTTAAAAGGGAGTGCGCCATAGTTCTATATGTGGATGCAATTTCAGGAATGTGTGTTATACGATATGGGTATCAAATTAAAGGTATTAATGAAGGTTTTAAAAGGGAGTGGCCCTTAGTTGTACATGTGAAGGCATTTTCGAGATATCGACCAAAATGTGGACCAGGGTGACCCAGAACGTCATCAGTCGGGTACCGCTAAATTATTGTTACGAATATTAGCAAAACTAAGGAGTGCTGCCAGCTCTAAGCCGATCTAAGCAGTGACGTGAATGCACATCAATAATTCAATCATTATGTATCTACATAAACGAATCAATAATTGCGTCTACACATATGTACACATTCCGACGAGCAACATTTACATACAAGGCAGCGAGAGATGAGATGTCACACACCGATGAATTTACTTATACGCTTATGTGTGTGCGGGAGACTGTAAACTACAAACACATGCATATACCTTATCTGAGTTGTCACAAGAGAGAGCAATAATTTGTGCACGTAGTTGTGGCTGGCGATTTTGTAGCCGAAACAACTAGTAACTTCTGGAAATCGAAGAGCCTAGAAGTATGCAGCGTAAACTATAAAAGCGGCGCCAGCGAGTAAGAAGTAATTCAGTTTGATTTGAATTGTCAAGCAGTTACGAGTAAGACGATATCTAGCGAGCAATAGCACTATTATTTTGAAAGTCAGTTTCCTTTAAGATATCAGTTTGGTTATTAAGCTATTCGTTGCACAGTTTGAGTGTTATTGTGAAGTACTTAATAAAGGCCATTTTTCCATCATTCAATATTGGAGTTATTTATTCAACAGTTTAGTGATTCGAACTTAGCAGAGGATTGCAAATAAGAGGATTTGCAGAAAATTCGTTACAATTGGTGTCAGAAGAGGAATTGTTGAATAAATTCTAGAGGACAACAAGGACATGGCAAAGTTAAGTGAATTGAAGATCCCGCAACTGAAGAAGGAGTTGGAGAGCCGTGGATTGAATACAAGCGGCGTTAAACTCGAACTTCAGGCACGGCTACGAGAAGCAATGGAAGCAGAAGGAATTGATGTGGAAGAGCATGTCTTTCATCTTGATGGCGAGGAGACAACAAAAATTGAAGAGAAGAACGAAACATCGCAGACGGTTACCAGTACAGACTTGAACATGATTTTAGCTGCAATATCTGCTCAAACATCGACAGTGTCATCTCAACTGGCAGAACAGCAGACATATATGGAATCGCAGGAGAACCGTATAACATCCAAGATGGAAGAACAGAAGACATATATGGCATCACAACTAGAATCGCAGGAGACACGCATAACATCGAAGATTGAAGCACAAGAAACGCGTATGGCAGAAATGTCAACACAGATTACATCAAAGATGGAGACACAATTGGAAGAACAGAAGACATATTTGGCATCTCAACTGGAAGCGCAAGAGGCACGTATATCTGAAATGTCGGCACAAATTTCGGAACAGGTATCAGCGCAGCTCTTTGTGAAACTGGAAGAGCAGGATGCAAAAATTTTACAACTCGAGGACAAAATTGATGCCGAAATAGAAGCGTTAAAAGGTCGTATGGAGCAGTTACAACTAAACCGCCCAGCTGTTTCAGCGAGTAATCCAAAGGTAAAGACACCATCCTTTGACGGTTCTGTTCCTTTTCAGGTCTTTAAGCTACAGTTTGAGAAGACCGCAGCAGTGAACCAATGGAATGCTGAAGATAAAGTTGCAGCTCTGTTCGTGGCACTGAAAGGGCCTGCCGCGGAAATCTTACAGACCATCCCAGAGTACGAGCGGAACCACTACGAAACATTGATGAGCGCTTTAGAGAGACGTTACGGAAGCGAGCATAGGAAACAGATATTCCAAATTGAGTTGCAAAACCGCTACCAAAAAGCAAATGAAACATTGCAGGAGTTTGCTTCAGATATTGAAAGATTGGCTCATCTTGCAAATGCGGACGCACCCGTGGAATACACTGAAAGGGTAAAAATCCAGAGTTTCATAAATGGCATACGGGACGTGGAAACGAAGCGAGCTACATACGCAAACCCAAAGCTGACATTTTCTGAAACGGTATCACATGCATTGACTCAGGAAACGGCCTCACTATTGAGTAAACCAGCATACAAAGCTCATCGTGTAGAAGTGGAAAGACCAGATTGGGTAGACACTATTTTGGAAGCACTGAAGGGATCACAACAGAAAAATGCCGGAGTTATTAAATGTTTCAAGTGCGGCAACCCAGGTCATATTGCACGACATTGCAGCAGCGGTCCCAATAGCTCCAACAATGTGGGTGGTCGTAAACGCAGAGCAGAAGGTGATGAGCAAATATCCAAGACCACTCAATCGTTAAACTAAATCGAGTCAGCCGCAAGGGGCGACAGCTGGCTCCCGCAATTGAATGCCCCATAATCTCTATCTCGCAGATTGGAAGAAGATCGAGCAACCTTACTGTTGGAGGACATGTGGACGGAAAGGAACGGTTATTGACTGTAGATACGGGTGCATCTCATTCCATCATTCGAGCGGATTTAGTCAACAAAAAGATAAGACCATTGCTTGGAGCAAGATTACGTACAGCCACGGGAGAGGACACCCAGGTAATTGGAGAAGTAGAATGTGAAGTCGCAATTGGGAACGTCATGGTAGTACACAATTTTATAGTGGCAGAAATTGTTGATGAAATCATAATTGGAGTGGACTTCTTAATCGACCAGGGCATCAAGATCGACATGCAAAGCAAGACGATGCGATATAAAAACATGGATGTACCACTTAATTTCGGCTACGAGAGAGGCTACAGCAGTAAACGAGTGCTGGTGGAAGAGAGTCAGCAAATACCACCAAAATCCGAAGCAGTCATCTGGGCAAAGGTTGATGGAGATTGTGGGACAAACAAATTGTGGGTTGTCGAAGCAGCAAACAAATCAGCACTAAACATACTTGTAGGAAAAACCCTGGCTATGACAAAACAAGATGGACGTATTCCGGTAAGAGTACTCAATGAGTTCAAGTCACCACTCAAACTGACTAAAGGAGCTATTTTGGGAAGATGCCAAGAGGCTGAAGTGGTTATTAACTGTGAACAGCTCCAGGAACACGTTTCAGCTAGTAATACTGATCTTTCAAATGACATCACGGCATGGATGCAGGGACTAGAGGAAGCATATCAGAGTAAGGCAAAACAACTGCTCCTAAAGTACGCGAACATATTTGACCAGGATGATTCTAAACCAGGCCGCACCAACGTTGTGAAACATCAAATTGACACTGGAGATGCGAGACCGATCCGTCAAGCTCCACGTAGTGTTCCACTGGCGAAGCGGGAAGTTGTGAGTCAAATCATTCAAGAAATGAACGACAGCGGCGTCATCGAACCATCAGCTAGTCCATGGAGCTCACCGGTAGTACTTGTAAAAAAAACGAATGGAAAAATGAGGTTTTGCGTGGACTACCGGAAGTTGAATGACGTAACGAAAAAGGATAGCTACCCATTGCCAAGAATTGACGACACTCTGGACTCGCTATCTGGTACGAAATGGTTTTCCACGCTGGACTTGAAAAGCGGCTACTGGCAAGTGGAGGTGAAGGAGGAAGATAAAGAGAAAACAGCCTTCAGTGTCGGTGATGGTCTTTGGCAATTTACAGTGATGCCTTTTGGACTTTGTAATGCACCAGCTACTTTTGAGAGACTCATGGACCAGGTACTGAAAGGACTACATTGGAAAACATGCTTGGTGTACCTGGACGACATCATCGTATTGGGCAAGAACTTTGATGAACATCTTAAGAACTTGGAGGAAGTTTTCCAGAGAATAGCTGGCGCTGGTCTGAAGTTAAGTCCCAAAAAGTGTGCGCTGTTTAAAAAGGAAGTCAATTATTTGGGTCACAAGGTAACGACAGAGGGCATCTGCACTGCGAACGAAAAAATAGAGGCTGTACAGGATTGGCCAAGACCACAGAATCTACATGAATTAAGAAGTTTTCTTGGGCTGTGCACATATTACCGCCGATTTGTACCAAATTTTTCCAGCGTAGCCCATAGCCTCCATGAGCTTACAAGAAAACACAAAGCTTTTGAATGGAAGAAGGAGCAAGAAGTGGCTTTCCAAACATTGAAGGAGCGTTTGTGCACTGCCCCAATGTTAGCATATCCGATTCCAGGAGCATCATTTATTCTAGATACAGATGCAAGTGGATATGCTATAGGAGGCGTTTTATCACAACTGGTCGATGGACAGGAGGAGGTAGTTGCATATTACAGCCGTTCGATTGGAAAACCAGAGAGGAACTACTGTGTTACGCGGAGAGAGCTGTTGGCATTGGTAGAGTGCATTAAACATTTTCACAAATACCTCTACGGCCAGCGATTCCATGTCAGGACAGATCACGCAGCATTGAAATGGCTTCTGCAGTTCCGTAATCCGGAAGGACAATTGGCACGGTGGATCGAGCGACTTCAAAGCTATGACTTTTCCATTGAGCATCGAAAAGGTAGTACCCATGGAAATGCCGATGCAATGTCACGAAGGCCATGTAGTTTGGAATGCAAGCACTGTTCAAAGGCCGAGGCTAAAGAAGACATTATAGATGTCCGGCTAATGACTATAACGTGTACGGATGAATGGGACAAGGAACAACTAAGAAAGTGTCAGCTAGAAGATACAGATCTGTCACATGTTATGCAAGGGCTCGAACGAAACGAAAGACCAAGCAGAGAGGATATGTCAGCAGAGAGTCCCATTGCGAAGTCATATTGGGCACAGTGGAACAGTTTGGAATTGATATCCGGTTGCTTGCATCGAGTATGGGAGAGTGAGGATGGTCAGTGCAAGAAGAAACTTATAGTTGTTCCCAGAAAGAGGATTCCTGACGTGCTCAGCGAGTTGCACAATGGTCCAAGTGAAGGCCATCTTGGAATCACGAAGACACTCGAGAAAATTAAGCAGAGATTCTATTGGGTTGGTTGCCGTCAGTCGGTCACCGAGTGGATTGCCAATTGCGAGGTATGCAACAGAGCGAAAGGGCCCAAAACCCGAAGTCGTGGCCAGATGAAGCAGTATATTTCAGGTGCACCATTTGAAAGGATCGCCATGGATGTCGCAGGTCCATTTCCTACTAGCAACCGCGGAAACAAATACGTACTGGTGGTTATGGATTATTTCAGTAAATGGCCAGAGGTATACCCAATCCCAAACCAAGAAGCAGAAACAGTAGCAGAAGTGGTTAAAAACGAATGGGTTGCAAGGTATGGTGTACCAATGGAGTTACATTCTGACCAAGGCAGGAATTTTGAATCAGCTGTGTTCCAAGAACTGTGCAAGAAGTTGGGCATTCGAAAAACACGGACAACTTCATTGCATCCTCAGTCCGATGGTATGGTGGAACGTTTCAATAGAACATTGGAGGAGCATTTAAGGAAAGTAGTCGACAAGTACCATAAGGACTGGGATACACACATATCATTATTCTTGATGGCCTACCGATCGGCAGTACATGACACAACGGGCCAAACTCCCGCAAAGGTAATTTTTGGCAATGACCTTCGACTGCCAGCTGATTTGAAGTATGGGATAGATGCCGATGCGGAGAGGAATGTCAAGAAATCCACTGATGTCTTAGAAGAAGAGCTGAGAGAGATACACGATCTGGTAAGGCAACGAGCAAAGATTATGAGTGACAAGATGAAAGCGAGGTACGATAAAGCAATTAATTCGGAAGGGTTTCAGGAAGGAGATTTGGTGCTGCTATACAACCCACAACGAAAAAAAGGTTTGTCCCCGAAATTGCAGTGTAACTGGGAAGGCCCATACAAAGTTGTAAAACGGATCAACGATGTAGTGTACCGCATACAAACCACTACCAAACCACGAACCAAAATGAAAGTGGTTCATTTGGAGAGATTAGCAGCGTTTAGATCGAGAGATTTGTCTGATCGGGACGATCAGACTTAGGTGGAGGGCAGTGTTACGAATATTAGCAAAACTAAGGAGTGCTGCCAGCTCTAAGCCGATCTAAGCAGTGAAATATCATTGGGAAATATTTTGTTATTTTTAAGGTATTATTTTTCTAGTTTTTGCCATTTGTTTACACAAAGCAAACAAAGCACATTAATTAAGGTTTCAATAATGAGGTTTGACAATTAATCACCTATTTATTTGAACAAAAAAAAATTGTTTTTAAGATATTTTTCACCTGTTCAAAAGTAAACAAAGAAGTATTTCTTAAAAAATAAATAAAGTGGAATTTAACCTGCAGAAATTCTCATTTACTCCCAACATCAAATCCTTTGCAAATGACTAAATCCACGTTATAACAACCTATAGCTTGGTTTTCGCTTGGACAATTTTGGTCAAATCAATAAAAACGACTTGTCATACAACGTCAAAAGCGATAATTATATTGCTTGCTGATTATCGGCAAATTCTCTTTTAGAGATGCTTATCATATTTACGCACGGCGACTCTATTTAAGCAACAATCTGACATTTCATTTCATCTCATTCTAAAAAGTTTTTAAGATATTTTTGTTTTAGTTATTTAAAATTTGAAAAATTGTTGTGAATCATTGGAAATACCTATCAACTAAAACCAAGGCGAATTCAGTACCAGATGTTGTTATCCCAACAGCTGGTTGCTTCTTCATGATTATTTTCCATGCAACGCATTGTACAACAATATGTCAGTTAATCGAAATCAATGAAAATTTTGTTTTGACTTGACGTTCTTCTGCACGGCTAATTGTTTGAATTCGCTTTGCCATCACCTTGTATGGAATCTCCTTGATTAAAACTTTAAAAATATGTGTTTCAAATCAAAATAAATTTCTTCAATAACAAGTAAGGAAGGTTAAGTTCGGGTGTAACCGAACATTACATACTCAGCAGTGAGCTTTGGAGACAAAATAAGGGAAAATCACCATTTAGCAAAATGAACCTGGGGTAACCCTGGAATGTGTTTGTATGACATGGGTTTCAAATAGAAAGTATTAAAGAATATTTTAAAAGGGAGTGCGCCATAGTTCTATATGTGGATGCAATTTCAGGAATGTGTGTTATACGATATGGGTATCAAATTAAAGGTATTAATGAAGGTTTTAAAAGGGAGTGGCCCTTAGTTGTACATGTGAAGGCATTTTCGAGATATCGACCAAAATGTGGACCAGGGTGACCCAGAACGTCATCAGTCGGGTACCGCTAAATTATTGTTACGAATATTAGCAAAACTAAGGAGTGCTGCCAGCTCTAAGCCGATCTAAGCAGTGACGTGAATGCACATCAATAATTCAATCATTATGTATCTACATAAACGAATCAATAATTGCGTCTACACATATGTACACATTCCGACGAGCAACATTTACATACAAGGCAGCGAGAGATGAGATGTCACACACCGATGAATTTACTTATACGCTTATGTGTGTGCGGGAGACTGTAAACTACAAACACATGCATATACCTTATCTGAGTTGTCACAAGAGAGAGCAATAATTTGTGCACGTAGTTGTGGCTGGCGATTTTGTAGCCGAAACAACTAGTAACTTCTGGAAATCGAAGAGCCTAGAAGTATGCAGCGTAAACTATAAAAGCGGCGCCAGCGAGTAAGAAGTAATTCAGTTTGATTTGAATTGTCAAGCAGTTACGAGTAAGACGATATCTAGCGAGCAATAGCACTATTATTTTGAAAGTCAGTTTCCTTTAAGATATCAGTTTGGTTATTAAGCTATTCGTTGCACAGTTTGAGTGTTATTGTGAAGTACTTAATAAAGGCCATTTTTCCATCATTCAATATTGGAGTTATTTATTCAACAGTTTAGTGATTCGAACTTAGCAGAGGATTGCAAATAAGAGGATTTGCAGAAAATTCGTTACAATTGGTGTCAGAAGAGGAATTGTTGAATAAATTCTAGAGGACAACAAGGACATGGCAAAGTTAAGTGAATTGAAGATCCCGCAACTGAAGAAGGAGTTGGAGAGCCGTGGATTGAATACAAGCGGCGTTAAACTCGAACTTCAGGCACGGCTACGAGAAGCAATGGAAGCAGAAGGAATTGATGTGGAAGAGCATGTCTTTCATCTTGATGGCGAGGAGACAACAAAAATTGAAGAGAAGAACGAAACATCGCAGACGGTTACCAGTACAGACTTGAACATGATTTTAGCTGCAATATCTGCTCAAACATCGACAGTGTCATCTCAACTGGCAGAACAGCAGACATATATGGAATCGCAGGAGAACCGTATAACATCCAAGATGGAAGAACAGAAGACATATATGGCATCACAACTAGAATCGCAGGAGACACGCATAACATCGAAGATTGAAGCACAAGAAACGCGTATGGCAGAAATGTCGACACAGATTACATCAAAGATGGAGACACAATTGGAAGAACAGAAGACATATTTGGCATCTCAACTGGAAGCGCAAGAGGCACGTATATCTGAAATGTCGGCACAAATTTCGGAACAGGTATCAGCGCAGCTCTTTGTGAAACTGGAAGAGCAGGATGCAAAAATTTTACAACTCGAGGACAAAATTGATGCCGAAATAGAAGCGTTAAAAGGTCGTATGGAGCAGTTACAACTAAACCGCCCAGCTGTTTCAGCGAGTAATCCAAAGGTAAAGACACCATCCTTTGACGGTTCTGTTCCTTTTCAGGTCTTTAAGCTACAGTTTGAGAAGACCGCAGCAGTGAACCAATGGAATGCTGAAGATAAAGTTGCAGCTCTGTTCGTGGCACTGAAAGGGCCTGCCGCGGAAATCTTACAGACCATCCCAGAGTACGAGCGGAACCACTACGAAACATTGATGAGCGCTTTAGAGAGACGTTACGGAAGCGAGCATAGGAAACATATATTCCAAATTGAGTTGCAAAACCGCTACCAAAAAGCAAATGAAACATTGCAGGAGTTTGCTTCAGATATTGAAAGATTGGCTCATCTTGCAAATGCGGACGCACCCGTGGAATACACTGAAAGGGTAAAAATCCAGAGTTTCATAAATGGCATACGGGACGTGGAAACGAAGCGAGCTACATACGCAAACCCAAAGCTGACATTTTCTGAAACGGTATCACATGCATTGACTCAGGAAACGGCCTCACTATTGAGTAAACCAGCATACAAAGCTCATCGTGTAGAAGTGGAAAGACCAGATTGGGTAGACACTATTTTGGAAGCACTGAAGGGATCACAACAGAAAAATGCCGGAGTTATTAAATGTTTCAAGTGCGGCAACCCAGGTCATATTGCACGACATTGCAGCAGCGGTCCCAATAGCTCCAACAATGTGGGTGGTCGTAAACGCAGAGCAGAAGGTGATGAGCAAATATCCAAGACCACTCAATCGTTAAACTAAATCGAGTCAGCCGCAAGGGGCGACAGCTGGCTCCCGCAATTGAATGCCCCATAATCTCTATCTCGCAGATTGGAAGAAGATCGAGCAACCTTACTGTTGGAGGACATGTGGACGGAAAGGAACGGTTATTGACTGTAGATACGGGTGCATCTCATTCCATCATTCGAGCGGATTTAGTCAACAAAAAGATAAGACCATTGCTTGGAGCAAGATTACGTACAGCCACGGGAGAGGACACCCAGGTAATTGGAGAAGTAGAATGTGAAGTCGCAATTGGGAACGTCATGGTAGTACACAATTTTATAGTGGCAGAAATTGTTGATGAAATCATAATTGGAGTGGACTTCTTAATCGACCAGGGCATCAAGATCGACATGCAAAGCAAGACGATGCGATATAAAAACATGGATGTACCACTTAATTTCGGCTACGAGAGATGCTACAGCAGTAAACGAGTGCTGGTGGAAGAGAGTCAGCAAATACCACCAAAATCCGAAGCAGTCATCTGGGAAAAGGTTGATGGAGATTGTGGGACAAACAAATTGTGGGTTGTCGAAGCAGCAAACAAATCAGCACTAAACATACTTGTAGGAAAAACCCTGGCTATGACAAAACAAGATGGACGTATTCCGGTAAGAGTACTCAATGAGTTCAAGTCACCACTCAAACTGACTAAAGGAGCTATTTTGGGAAGATGCCAAGAGGCTGAAGTGGTTATTAACTGTGAACAGCTCCAGGAACACGTTTCAGCTAGTAATACTGATCTTCCAAATGACATCACGGCATGGATGCAGGGACTAGAGGAAGCATATCAGAGTAAGGCAAAACAACTGCTCCTAAAGTACGCGAACATATTTGACCAGGATGATTCTAAACCAGGCCGCACCAACGTTGTGAAACATCAAATTGACACTGGAGATGCGAGACCGATCCGTCAAGCTCCACGTAGTGTTCCACTGGCGAAGCGGGAAGTTGTGAGTCAAATCATTCAAGAAATGAACGACAGCGGCGTCATCGAACCATCAGCTAGTCCATGGAGCTCACCGGTAGTACTTGTAAAAAAAAAGGATGGAAAAATGAGGTTTTGCGTGGACTACCGGAAGTTGAATGACGTAACGAAAAAGGATAGCTACCCATTGCCAAGAATTGACGACACTCTGGACTCGCTATCTGGTACGAAATGGTTTTCCACGCTGGACTTGAAAAGCGGCTACTGGCAAGTGGAGGTGAAGGAGGAAGATAAAGAGAAAACAGCCTTCAGTGTCGGTGATGGTCTTTGGCAATTTACAGTGATGCCTTTTGGACTTTGTAATGCACCAGCTACTTTTGAGAGACTCATGGACCAGGTACTGAAAGGACTACATTGGAAAACATGCTTGGTGTACCTGGACGACATCATCGTATTGGGCAAGAACTTTGATGAACATCTTAAGAACTTGGAGGAAGTTTTCCAGAGAATAGCTGGCGCTGGTCTGAAGTTAAGTCCCAAAAAGTGTGCGCTGTTTAAAAAGGAAGTCAATTATTTGGGACACAAGGTAACGACAGAGGGCATCTGCACTGCGAACGAAAAAATAGAGGCTGTACAGGATTGGCCAAGACCACAGAATCTACATGAATTAAGAAGTTTTCTTGGGCTGTGCACATATTACCGCCGATTTGTACCAAATTTTTCCAGCGTAGCCCATAGCCTCCATGAGCTTACAAGAAAAAACAAAGCTTTTGAATGGAAGAAGGAGCAAGAAGTGGCTTTCCAAACATTGAAGGAGCGTTTGTGCACTGCCCCAATGTTAGCATATCCGATTCCAGGAGCAACATTTATTCTAGATACAGATGCAAGTGGATATGCTATAGGAGGCGTTTTATCACAACTGGTCGATGGACAGGAGAAGGTAGTTGCATATTACAGCCGTTCGATTGGAAAACCAGAGAGGAACTACTGTGTTACGCGGAGAGAGCTGTTGGCATTGGTAGAGTGCATTAAACATTTTCACAAATACCTCTACGGCCAGCGATTCCATGTCAGGACAGATCACGCAGCATTGAAATGGCTTCTGCAGTTCCGTAATCCGGAAGGACAATTGGCACGGTGGATCGAGCGACTTCAAAGCTATGACTTTTCCATTGAGCATCGAAAAGGTAGTACCCATGGAAATGCCGATGCAATGTCACGAAGGCCATGTAGTTTGGAATGCAAGCACTGTTCAAAGGCCGAGGCTAAAGAAGACATTATAGATGTCCGGCTAATGACTATAACGTGTACGGATGAATGGGACAAGGAACAACTAAGAAAGTGTCAGCTAGAAGATACAGATCTGTCACATGTTATGCAAGGGCTCGAACGAAACGAAAGACCAAGCAGAGAGGATATGTCAGCAGAGAGTCCCATTGCGAAGTCATATTGGGCACAGTGGAAAAGTTTGGAATTGATATCCGGTTGCTTGCATCGAGTATGGGAGAGTGAGGATGGTCAGTGCAAGAAGAAACTTATAGTTGTTCCCAGAAAGAGGATTCCTGACGTGCTCAGCGAGTTACACAATGGTCCAAGTGGAGGCCATCTTGGAATCACGAAGACACTCGAGAAAATTAAGCAGAGATTCTATTGGGTTGGTTGCCGTCAGTCGGTCACCGAGTGGATTGCCAATTGCGAGGTATGCAACAGAGCGAAAGGGCCCAAAACCCGAAGTCGTGGCCAGATGAAGCAGTATATTTCAGGTGCACCATTTGAAAGGATCGCCATGGATGTCGCAGGTCCATTTCCTACTAGCAACCGCGGAAACAAATACGTACTGGTGGTTATGGATTATTTCAGTAAATGGCCAGAGGTATACCCAATCCCAAACCAAGAAGCAGAAACAGTAGCAGAAGTGGTTAAAAACGAATGGGTTGCAAGGTATGGTGTACCAATGGAGTTACATTCTGACCAAGGCAGGAATTTTGAATCAGCTGTGTTCCAAGAACTGTGCAAGAAGTTGGGCATTCGAAAAACACGGACAACTTCATTGCATCCTCAGTCCGATGGTATGGTGGAACGTTTCAATAGAACATTGGAGGAGCATTTAAGGAAAGTAGTCGACAAGTACCATAAGGACTGGGATACACACATATCATTATTCTTGATGGCCTACCGATCGGCAGTACATGACACAACGGGCCAAACTCCCGCAAAGGTAATTTTTGGCAATGACCTTCGACTGCCAGCTGATTTGAAGTATGGGATAGATGCCGATGCGGAGAGGAATGTCAAGAAATCCACTGATGTCTTAGAAGAAGAGCTGAGAGAGATACACGATCTGGTAAGGCAACGAGCAAAGATTATGAGTGACAAGATGAAAGCGAGGTACGATAAAGCAATTAATTCGGAAGGGTTTCAGGAAGGAGATTTGGTGCTGCTATACAACCCACAACGAAAAAAAGGTTTGTCCCCGAAATTGCAGTGTAACTGGGAAGGCCCATACAAAGTTGTAAAACGGATCAACGATGTAGTGTACCGCATACAAACCACTACCAAACCACGAACCAAAATGAAAGTGGTTCATTTGGAGAGATTAGCAGCGTTTAGATCGAGAGATTTGTCTGATCGGGACGATCAGACTTAGGTGGAGGGCAGTGTTACGAATATTAGCAAAACTAAGGAGTGCTGCCAACTCTAAGCCGATCTAAGCAGTGACGTGAATGCACATCAATAATTCAATCATTATGTATCTACATAAACGAATCAATAATTGCGTCTACACATATGTACACATTCCGACGAGCAACATTTACATACAAGGCAGCGAGAGATGAGATGTCACACACCGATGAATTTACTTATACGCTTATGTGTGTGCGGGAGACTGTAAACTACAAACACATGCATATACCTTATCTGAGTTGTCACAAGAGAGAGCAATAATTTGTGCACGTAGTTGTGGCTGGCGATTTTGTAGCCGAAACAACTAGTAACTTCTGGAAATCGAAGAGCCTAGAAGTATGCAGCGTAAACTATAAAAGCGGCGCCAGCGAGTAAGAAGTAATTCAGTTTGATTTGAATTGTCAAGCAGTTACGAGTAAGACGATATCTAGCGAGCAATAGCACTATTATTTTGAAAGTCAGTTTCCTTTAAGATATCAGTTTGGTTATTAAGCTATTCGTTGCACAGTTTGAGTGTTATTGTGAAGTACTTAATAAAGGCCATTTTTCCATCATTCAATATTGGAGTTATTTATTCAACAGTTTAGTGATTCGAACTTAGCAGAGGATTGCAAATAAGAGGATTTGCAGAAAATTCGTTACATTATTTATATATTCGATACCACAAACAGTATTCCTGCCATGATTCCAAGGGCTTTTGATTTCGCCCTGCAGAACTTTTCCATTTTCTTCTACTTCATATGGTAGGTGTCACACTCATTTTACCAAGTTTTTTCTAATGTTATATTTTGCGTCAGTAAACCAATCCAATTACCATGTTTCATCTCTTTTTTCATATTTGGTTCAGAATTATGGCATTTGTTTCATTTTTCGTAATTTTCGATATCGAAAAAGTGGGCGTGGTCATAGTCGGATTTCGGCCATGTTTTATATCAAGAGAAAGTGAGCTCAGATAAGTACGTGAACTAAGTTTAGTTAAGATATATCGATTTTTGCTCAAGTTATCGTGTTAACGACCGAGCGGAAGGACAGGCGGTCGACTGTGTATAAAACTGAGCGTGGCTTCAACCGATTTGGCCCATTGTCACAAAAAATAGTTACCGTCATAGAATCTATGCACCTACCAAATTTCACAAGGATTGGTAAACTTTTGTTCGACTTATGGCCTTAAAAGTATTCTAGACTAATTAAAGGGAAAAGGGCGGAGCTACGACCATTTTCAAATTTTATTTTATTTTTGTATTTTGTTGCACCATATCATTACTGGAGTTGAATGTTGACATAATTTACTTATATACTGTAAAGATATAAAATTTTTTGTTAAAATTTGACTTAAAAAAAATTTTTTTTAAAAGTGGGCGTGGTCGTTCTCCGATTTTGCTAATTTTTATTAAGCATACATAAAGTGACAGGAGTAACGTTCCTGCCAAATTTCATCATGATATCTTCAACGACTGCCAAATTACAGCTTGCAAAATATTTAAATAACCTTTTAAAAGTGGCCGGTGCCACACCCAATGTCCAAAATTTTACTAATTTTCTATTCTGCTGTCATAAGGTCAATCCACCAACCAAGTTTCATCGTTCTATCCGCCTTTGCTAATGAATTATCGCACTTTTTCGGTTTTTCGAAAATTTCGATATCGAAAAAGTGGGCGTGGCTATAGTCCGATTTCGTTCATTTTAAATAGCGATCTGAGATGAGCACCCAGGAACCTACGTACCAAATTTTATCAAGATACCTCAAAGTTTACTCTAGTTATCGTGTTTACGGACGGGCGGACAGGCGGACGGACATGGCTAAATGAATTTCTTTTTTCACCCAGATCATTTTGATATATAGAAGTCTATATCTATCTCGATTAGTTTATGCCGTTACGGATTACCGTTATGCGAACAAAGTTAATATACTCTGTGAGCTCTGCTCAGCTGTGTACAAAAACAGTGTAAACAAGTAAGGAAGTCTAAGTTCGTGTGAAACCGAACATTACATACCCAGCTGTACACTTAAAATGCTGTTGTTGTTTGTTTTGTGTGCTTAATAGTGGTACAAGGCTGCGTAATAATACATATACATATGGTTCTATTCTGAACTAATTTTTCTTCGAGTTATGGCTCCCGAAACATAGAAAATTGCTTAATCATAAAAGGGGGGTGCCTCGCTAATTTTTTTAAATTTGAAGTTTTTCCTATTTATTGTTATAAATCCACTTGGGAAATAAAATACCATTGCTATAAAGTTCTTTTTTGCAAATATATAGCTTATTTTATTCATCCACGAACCTTTTAAAAATCTCTTACATAAAAGTGGGCGTGGTCCTTAATCGATTTTGTTAATTTTTCTTAAAAGCACTCCTTATAGTAAAGCCAGCCTCTTTGCCGAATTTTGTTACGATAGGTTTAACAATTTTTGATTTATGATTAATAATATTTGTTAAATTGATTCTATCACAAGTGGGCGGTGCCAGGTGTATTATTTACTAAATAATCAGGTTTTTTGTGTTTTCCAAACCTTATATATATAAAAATTGGGCAGGTTATCTTCCGATTTCGCTCATTTTCAATACCAATCTATTCTGGGGCCAGATATGCTCGTGTACAAAATTTGGTGAAGATATCTCAATATTTACTCAATTTATCGTGTTAACGGACAGGTGAACGGACGGACGGACGGACATGGCTCAATAAAAATTTTTTTCAATACTGATTATTTTGATATATGGAAGTCTATATCTATCTCGGATCCTTTAAACCTGTACAACCAACCGTTATCCAATCAAAGTTATAATACCCTATGTACAAGTACAGCTGGGTATAAAAAAACCAGAATTTGACAACAGAAGAAAGACAGCACAAAGCAAGTTGCCCAGCATAAGCAACTCGGTGCCTGTCCGCTTTCGTCGTCAGCCCCTATTATTCAAGTAAGGAGTTTCAGCAACAAAAATTATTGTGTCTAAACAGCGACTAAGTGAAAACGGCAATGGCGCAACGGTGTTGCAAATTTGGCATTCAAGCTTCATTTGTCAACGTGTTGGTAGTTTATTGGAATTGTTTTCGTTTTCCAAACAAAGGGAAATACATGAACACAAATTTTTAGCGTGGGCTTTGACCCGTACTGCTTTATCGACTTTGAGTCAGTAATGTGACACGAGAAACCCTTTTGACTCCAACTGAACAGCGTGTCAGCTTCAGACAGATTTTGGATGTATTCATTTTGACCTGATGAAACCCAAGATAAAGCGATACACCCTAACGTGGAAGGGATTAAACGAAGGATACAAAAAAAATATGGGATTGTTCGGAAACCTTCACAACATAAGCTTCAAGCCACAGTAATAACACACGCGTAAAGCTTGTAAGATAAATTTAAAAAATGTTCCTTTTGAACTTTACGCAAAGAATTTAATCCACCCAAAATGTTTCACGCACTTAATCTTACTTGCTTATAAAAAAAATAAATATAAGGCGCGATAATCTCCGAAGAGATATAAGGCCGAGCTTCTCTTCGAATTTGCGTCGTGCTCCTCTTGATTTTCCCTAAAAATTGACCGGACGGGACCTACATGTTTTATGTCGACACCGAACGGCATCTGCAAGGCAGATGGGTTTTCACTGAGAGCTTTTACTTACTTAATTGGCGCTTAACCGTTTAAATGATTATGGCCGTCCAACAAGGCGCGCCAGTCGCTCCTTCTCTCTGCCAACCGGCACAAATTGGGAGTTCAAATCGTTTTCCATCTGGTCCTTCCAACGGAGTGGGGCCGCCCTCTACCTCTGCTTCCATAGGCGGGTTCCGATAGAAACACTTTCTTGGCCGGAGCGTCATCTTCCATTCGCAAACCATGGCCTAGCCAGCGCAGCCGTTGCGTTTCAATTCGCTGGACTATGTTAATGTCTGCGTATAGCTCGTACAACTCATCGTTAAATCTTCTTCGGTACTCTCCATCGCCAACGCATAGAGGTCCATAAATCTTTCTAAGAACTTTTCTCTTGAACACTCCCAGAGCCGCTTCATCTGATGTTGTCATGGTCCATGCTTCTGAACCATACAGCAGTGACTTGTAGAGTATGATTTTCGTTTGCCGGGAGAGGACTTTACTTTTCAGTTGCCTACCTAGTCCAAAGTAGCATATATTGGCAAGAGTGTTTAGGCCGATGATATCAATGTCATACGCATATGCCAGTAATTGCACGCTTTTATAGAATATTGTTCCAGAGCGGTTAAGCTCTGCAGCTAGTATAATTTTCTCCAGCATCAAGTTAAAGAAATCGCACGATAGGGGGTCACCCTGCCTGAAACCTCGTTTAGTTTCGAACGGCTTGATGGTGTTGCTCAATTCGTCGTCAAAATGTCATTTTGCACAGCCGTATACGTTTTGCGGGTAAACCAAATTCAGACATAGCGGCATATAGGCAGCTCCTTTTCGTGCTGTTGAATGCGGCTTTAAAATCGACGAAGAGGTGATGTGTGTCGATTCTTTTTTCGCGGGTTTTTTCCAAGATTTGACGCATTGTGAAAATCTGGTCGATCGTAGATTTACCAGGCCTGAAGCCGCACTGATAAGGTCCAATCAGCCGATTCACGGTGAGCTTCACTCTTTTGCACAATACACTTAACAGGACCTTATATGCTATATTAAGAAGGCTGATTCCGCGATAGATGTTGGAGTTTGTAGTATCCCCTTCTTGTGGACTGGGCAATGAGCACTTAGATTCCAATGGTGGGGCATGCACTCGTCCGCCCATATTTTTCGAAGAAGGTGATGCATGCGCCTTACCAACTCCTCGCCGCCGTATTTGAATAGCTCCGCAGGCAATCCATCAGCGCCCGCGGACTTGTTGTTTTTCAATCTGGTTATTGCTATTCTAACTTCGTCATAATCGGGATTGCGGGATCGGGTGCGTCATCACTTCGGTAAGTGTGGAATGGAATCGTTCTATTTGCCCGTTTATAGAACTTTTGTATGGAGCAGTTTTAAATATTTCGATACCGTATTCGTTTTC
Organism: Eurosta solidaginis; assembly: GCF_040869045.1. Taxonomy (NCBI): domain Eukaryota; kingdom Metazoa; phylum Arthropoda; class Insecta; order Diptera; family Tephritidae; genus Eurosta; species Eurosta solidaginis. Next base: position 27,690,142 of record NC_090319.1, on the reverse strand, counting down.
TAACATAAAAGTTATAGGGGCTGCGTTTAGAGATTTTTCGTTGTCCATAACGATATTTTCTGGGATTCCGAATGTTGTCAAGAGACTTCTTAAGGGGGCCTTTATGTCTTCCGTTGCTCTGGAGCGCACGATTTTTGCTTGTGCGTATTTGGAAAATTTATCAATGGCTACTTTTTTGTTAGTATGGTATAGGTCTATATGAACTATATGACCTGGGTAATTAGGAATGGGAGTTGGTTTCAGGATAGGATTTACTGGATGTCTCTCATACTTATTTTCTTAGCAAATTTTGCACTGTTTTATAATTCTTTTTATTTTGGCGTTCATTTGTGGGAAGTAACATCTTTCTAAGAGTTGGGCTTTATTTTCGGTGGGATTGCGATGAGCTCTATTATGCTCGTTGATGATTTCCGTTTCCTGTTCTGATTCATTTGTAACATCTCTAATGAATTTTCGGGTATAACGTACTTTGTACTTGCTAAAATGAATTTGGTAAATTGTTTGTATTTTCCCTAAAATGTTGTCTTCGGTTTTTATGCAATTTGTTACTGTAGGGTTGAGATATCTTTTCAACAATGTGGTAAGAGTTTCTTCTGTAGGGTCTCTTTCAATAATAATATGTCTATGGTAAGTGGGAAAAGGTAATTTAAATTGGTATGAAGAGGTTTCGCCAGTAGAAAAAAAATTTGATTTTTAAATGCATTGATAGGTGCGTCTGTATACGGTATTAAATTTTGGGCTGAACTTTCGTCACTGTGTTGGGTTGCAGACAAAGAATTTATTTGTTGTGGTGGTCGAGAAAGTGCGTCTGCGACAATATTGGTACTGCCAGGTTTGTATTTTATCTCATAGTTGTATTCTTCCAATATTGATTTCCATCTTTTTAGTATACTGTTAGTATTTCTGTTACTGAGTGAGTATGTCAAAGGTTGATGGTCTGTAAAAATGTTTATTGTGTTTGAACTATACAAGTAATTTCTAAAGGTTTTTAAAGCCCATATTATGGCTAAAAGTTCCTTTTCGTTAGTTGCGTAATTTTCCTCGGTCCTCGTCAATGTTCTGGAGATGAACATTATGGGTTTACCACCTTGCTCTAGGACTGCTCCTTTGGCGTGGTTTGATGCGTCGGTTGTCAAGTGAAATTCTTTTTCGAAGTCGGGGTATTGTAACATAACGTCAGAGGATGCTAGTGAATTTTTTAATTTATTAAACGCTTCCATTGCGTTATTGTCGAGAGAAATTTTTATTTTAGCTGAAAGATTTTTGGACATACGTCCCTCCTCGCCTCTCAAAAGTACCGTTAGGGGCTTGGCGAGTTTTGCGTAGTCTTTAATGAAACTTCGGTAATAACCGGAAAGTCCTAGAAAGGATCGAAATTCTTTTATAGTTTGAGGCGGTGGAAAGTCTAGAATTGCTTTCACTTTTGCTGGGTTTGTTTTTATGCCATTTTTGGAGACAACAAATCCCAAAAACTCAACCTCTTCTTTGAGAAATTCACATTTATCAAGTTGGATTTTCATATTAGCATCTTGTAGGGTCCTGAAAATTGTTTCCACGTTTTTCAAATGAGAGTCTTCGTCTTTTCCGAAAATGATGATATCGTCTATGTAGACAAAGCATATTTTTCCGATGTCGTCTCTAAGAATATCATCTAATGCTCGTTGGAATATGGAAGGCGCATTTTTAAGGCCGAAAGGTAGTCTGGTAAATTCGTATTTACCATTATTGACTGAAAAAGCTGTTTTTGCGATATCGGATTCAACTAAAGGGATCTAATGAAAGCCACTTTTCAAGTCGAGAACTGTAAAGAATTTGTTCTTTCCGAGTTGTGAAAGAACTACATTGGTGTCTGGGATTGGGTAGCGGTCGGGTATTGTGATTGAATTTAATTTGCGGTAGTCTATTACCATCCTGTATTTCTTTATGCCAGATGCGTCAGCTTTCTTTGGCACTATCCAGATGGGAGAATCGTATGGGGATCAGAGGGTCTAATTATTCCGTCCTCAAGCAATTTTGATATTTGCTTTTCTACCTCGTCCTTAAGGGACATTGGGTATGGGTAGTATCTGGAATATACCGGATCTTGGTTAGTAGTTCTTATTTCGGCTTTTACCGCGGTGGTGTACGTTAATTTTTCATCCGGGTCAGAAAAAAGTTGTGGGTATGAGTAGCATAAATTTCGGAGTTTTCCCGTTTGTTCATCCGCAAGATGGTCTGTTCTTATTTCGATATTGTTTACTGATTTTGATTTTTGTTATTTAATGGCTATTTTCCTATTGTTTTTTATTAGCATGTGATTTTTTGAAGTAAAAATTACGGCTTCTAATTGTTTTAGGCTGTCGTTACCGAGAATACCGTGAAATGATTTAAGTGTGGGTAATATAAAAAATTAAAGGTTCTCGTCTTTTAAACCGAAAAGGTTAATAAAGGTATGGTGGGTTATCTTAACGTTTCCTCCTACTGAGGTTGCATAAAAAATTTCCTCGTTGGGAATACGGGTTGAATGTAGTTTTTATTTGAACCCGTGTCAATTAAGAAATTTAGAACTTTCCCGCTACTGTCCTTGCATTGGAAATATGGTAGCGTGGAATTCGTTAGCCTAAAAAATGAATGTCGGAGAATTCGTATGAGTTTTCTTGAGGGAGGCTGTCAATGGTGTTGTTATCGTGTGCAGTGTATTGGTTGTAGTAATCCTGGAATGTCTGTTCATCTGGTTCGTCAGGTTGCTGTCCTAAGTCCGTTTCTGTTGTTTCTATGTTATTTACCCTATTTTGTTTGAAAGGTTGCCGCATTTGATTGGAAGGAGGTGTGGGCCGTTTTTCGGCAAGGAAGTTATTGTTCGGTCTATTCATGTAGTTCACGTTCTTTGTCCTGAGAGATTCGTCTATGTCCATTGGGACTGGGGGTTTTGGTTGGGTGGGTCTTGGTGGAGGATTGTTAAACTGGTTGGGTCTAGGGGATTGTTGCAGAGCGTAGTTGGGAGTTTGAATGTTCGGATTCTTTGGGTATTGTTGGTATTGGGGGAATTGTTGGTATTGAGGAAATTGTTGGTATTGGGGAAATTGTTGGGGAGCTCGGGTAAAGGTAGGAATTGCTTGAGGTAGATGGGCAAGGTGCGGGTAGAATGGCTGATTAGGGTTCTTTCTTGGTGGAAGTGCGGGCCGTTGCTGATATGGTGTCTCGAAAATCGGTGATGGTAATGTGGGCCGTTTAGGCAAGCCGTATTGTTGGCTGTTGGCATGTGCTGCCCTGAAATTGTGATTCTCTAACTTGATGCACAAATGCAATGCTTCAGGCAGATCAGCCGGCTCTTTCATGCCGAGAAGTCTCGATAGATCGCCTGATAGTCCTCTGACAAAGGTGTCTAGCGCCTTGTCACGGTATGTGTGTGTGAGGACACGCATGCACTCTTCGCTGATTTCCATGCAGGATATTTTATTTAATATTAGTGAGAGGTGTGAATAAACCTCACCATAAAATTCTTGCACAGATTTCCGACCTTGTATTAAGCAGGTCATTTGATATTCGAGTGTGCTAAGATCTACGGTCATGTTGTTGTTGTAGCGATAAGGTTGCTCCTCGAAGGCTTTGGGGAGGGTTGTCGATGTGATGGTCCTTTGCCGGATATAGATCCGGTACGCTCCGGTAACACAGCACCATTAAGGTGCTATCCCGACCATCTCGGGAACGATTTATGTGACCACATTAAACCTTCAAGCCATCCCTCCCTCCCCACCCCCAAGTTCCATGAGGAGCTTGGGGTCACCCGAGGCTCGTCTGTTAATGAAACAGGATTCGCCGCGGTTAAGTGAGGTTGACTATTGGGTTTGGAGAAGATATATATTGCGCTGGCAACCTGAAGGGTTGCGCTACACAGCCCCTTGAATCTGGTATTTTAGTCGCCTCTTACAACAGAAATACCTACCGCGGATATATTCTGACCCCCCGACCCGCTGAGGAAAAAATACGGTCATATTGTACACGTATCACTTAACCTATGTGAAGTTAATATCACGATTCAGCTGTACAAATATAGAAACGAACAATGAAGCACAATTAAATTTTCCTTTGAAAAATAATAGAATATACGAACTAATTTCATTTTGCTAGAATAAACATAAAAACTTTCTATTTGTTATTTCGGTAGAATAAAAGCTATTTATTTGGTTAACTGATTCAGCATTTGTATTACGCTTGACGCATTAACCATAAAAAATAAAAAAGAAAATAATGATAATTAGTGCTTGGCGCGATTTATCTCCATGAATATTTAGGCCGAACGTCTCTTCAAATTTGCGTCTTGCTCCATTTTGATTTTCCCTACAAATTGGCAGATGGGACATTTATGTTTTACACCTTCTTTGCCCACCCTGGCGTTAAAGTCGCCAAGCACGACTTTTATATTATGGCGTGGGCAGCGCTCGTATGTCCCTTCTAATTGTTCATAAAAACCGTCTTTCACCTCCTCATCGTCTTTCTACTCTGTCGGTGCATGGGCGCAGATGAATGATATATTAAAAAACTTTGCTTTAATTCGGATAGCGGCGAGACGTTCCTCCACAGGCGTCAACGCCAGTACTTGGCGACAAAGTCTCCCACCGCGAATCCAACACCGAAACTGCGCTTATTTGTATGGCCACTCTAATAGATGTCACACTTCTTTATCTTCCTTCTACCTTCCTTCGTCCAACGCATTTCGTGATTGCGGTGATGTCAGATTTTGCTTTGATGAGAACATCAACCAGCCGGGCACCTGCGCCAATCCCATTCAGGGAGCGGACGTTCCAGTTGCATGCCCCCAATTCATTGTCCTTCAAACGTTTGCCATGGTCGTCATCAATAGGAGCGTTTCTTTTTATCCGAGGCTTGTTGGTTCTTTACATTGGAGTGTGGTTTGACGTGGCGGGTTCCAAGCCCAGCGCACAACCCGCTCAGCGGAGGTGAAAATATTAATGGCACGTTTATATAGCTAGCCGCTTGATCCAAGACAGACGCCCGCTTGCAGCCGCACCTCGTTGTGGACAGATGCTGCTGATGAAAGATCCCCTGGGTATCCTTAAACCGATTATATCAGAGTGGTCAAGCCAGGTTGTCGCCTTCTCACATTAGCTCACCACTAAACGGCTACCCAGAGGATACTTGGCCGCAGGCGACCGGAAGAAGTGAGCTGCTTGAACCGCATGCAAAAGAATCGCTCTGGCCTTTCTCAGGTGAATGGCGATCAGAAGCTTTCCCCACTTTCGTAGACTTTTACACACGGCTCCACCCACGCACTTTATCATTACTTGTTAATGTATTGTCCCAGTTTTTTCATATCTCGAAAATTTCGATATGGAAAGACAGATGGAAGGCTGTGTATAAGAAGTAAGCGTGATTTCAAATTGTTTCCGCCTATTTTTTTCATAAACAGTTATTGTTGTAAAAACAATACTCTAATCAAATATTGTGAGAATTCGTGGATAATTTATTAATAATTTGGGAAAGATTTAAAAAACGTCGCATCAGGACGGACAAGGTGACAGGTTTCGCTATTCTCCTTTGTAAATATCTTCAGAGCCTTTTCTCACGGAAGAGTGATTCGAACCCGCACTCCTCCGAAGTCTGAACCGTAACAAGCACATTCAGTAAAGGCTATGTCTTTTTTATTATGCAACGTGTCCCAATTGACTTCCTTGCATAGTTTATTCTTTGCACAGTACACACTTTGTATGTTAGCTTTGGCTCAAGGCTTTTTTTGTTGTTGGTGGTTAAAAGGACTGGTTTCTTTGTTATATTTATAGGAATACAATGAGCTTTTTTTTATTATTTTATTATTATTAGGCCTCGATGTACTGCAACCTTTATTTAGATCTATTATTTGTGCTTGACCTCTCAACCTTCTACTGTATGTGGAGGCTTTTAATGCATTTAGGCACTCCATCAATCTCTTAGGTTCATATCGCGAAGGAAATAAGAGACACGCTACCTAGGCGGGAGTGTCTCTGCTTTAACAGAGCTATATATACGCAGAACCGGCGTTTCATCCTCCAGCTCACAGAAGTGACAGATGTTTTTGTCGGATAAATTTAACTTACTTAGGTGATATCGTAGACTACAGTGTGTCGTAAAGTACGCAGAGTTCATAAGTAATCTCCGCTTAGATTAATGAGTGGGCTAATACTTTCGTTGCTGGGGGCATAAACGAATTGGTCTGTCTTTGCCCTGGTCATTCAATCCAGTGTTGTCTGAACTGTTTGGCTTCCCAGTTACTTATGGCTTTCCTAGTATGTGCCTCTGTGAGCCCACAAAAGACATAGAATTTACCAAAATTGTTTATTGATATTATTTAGGCGAGGATTTACCTCATTGATTTTCAATGTATATGAATAAGAGAGATTTACTAAAAAAGTGGAGGTGCCACACCCATTTTCAAACATTTTCTAACTTTCGAACTTTGCTCCATTATATCAATTTCATTTGACTGTATATCGTAGCTGAATTCTTTGTTACCAGCAAGCTAGAAAAAACTAGGGGGACTCATGTAACCGTATAAATGCCTTATAAAGTGTGTAAACGTATAAATTTATCTAGTTTACGTACGAGCTGTCAAATTTTGTATGAAAAATCATTTACACAATTTGTATAAATTTACTCGCACATTTCATTGTGTAAACGCGGTAAACTCAAAGGAATGCAACCTTGCAGACATTACAGACGGCATTTTCATCAAAAATCTCCAACATCAGCAAGTAAAGGCGTTTTAGTTTTGATTTTTCCCTTAATCTTGGTATTTTTTAATTTGTATAATAATCAAAAAAATTTTTTTGGAAATAATACAGCTGAAAAACAATCAAGTTTATCAAGAGTATTACTAGGTGCGTTCATATAACCGCGTGTGTAAATGGATATAATTTTACACCTTATAAGTTTATATGCTATCATGAGTCCCCCTATTGTGTAAATGATTTTTCATACAAAATTTGACAGCTCGTGCGTAAACTAGATAAATTTATACGTTTACACACTTTTTAAGGCATTTATACGGTTACATGAGTCCCCCTAATTTGTATAAATTTACGCGCACATTTCAATGTGTAAACGCGATAAACTCAAAGGAATGCAACCTTGCAGACATTACAGTAGGCATTTTCATCAGAAATCTCCAACATCAGCAAGTAAAGGAGTTTTATTTTTGATTTTTCACTTAATCTTGGCATTTTTTAATTTGTATAAGAATCAAAAAAATTTTGTTTGGCAATAATACAGCTGATAAACAATCAAGTTTATCAAGAGTATTACTAGGTGCGTTCATATAACAGCGTGTGTAAATGGATATAATTTTACACCTTATAAGTTTATATGCTTTCATGAGTCCCCCTACTGTGAAGTGCGCGTGCCCCCCAAACACAGTGTAAAAAGTAAGTAAGTAAGTAAGCTGTTTGGCCAATTTTAGTGTATTCACAAAAGATGTTTTGTTTTAAAAAATTGTCCAATTATAGATTAAACCCTTCGTTGGTCACCCTGTGTAGGTGAAAACATAACTGTCAAATGAATCTGTCTGGTAAGTAGCTATCCTCCAGATAAGATCTAACTTAGCTGGAGATGGTAAAAAGGCCCTTAGTGACTACCTCCAAACTAGTGCTAATCGGATGCATATTGGGAGAGTAGGTAGCCACACTTGTATCAACAATGCTGATTAATTTTAAAAGTTTAATTAATAAAAGTTTGCGACTATTTCAGAACCACCTAAGACTGAACCAATTAGGAACGCTTTAAAAAGGTATACAATGAACTTGCCTTTTGAATGCGTCTTTAACTAATTCAGTGGCAGGTGGTTTTGAAATAGTCGCAGACTTTGATTAATTTATTTAAATATATATACCTAGCTCGGACCTAAGCGCTATTGGTACAAGTGTGAATACTAAATGTTCCGCTCTTAATTTTCTGCTGGGTACTCATTTTTATTCTAAAGCTTATTGCTTTTTTTTGATTCAATAGCACACAATTTTTAGTTTGGTTTTCTTAAAGTGCTATGAAAAGGCAATTATAAGCTTCAAAAATAAATTATTTACCTTTAAGAGACACGTGTTGTTTAATTTATCTCATTCGTAATCTTTTTTGCATATGTGACCTGGAATCATGAAACGACCCTATTGTGCGAAAATACCGTTGTTCACTTTTTGAGTGATTCTTATAGGAAATTTAACGCTCTTTTCAATGGAGCAAACCGAAATTTTTTATCTTTCTTAGGTTTTTCACAAATCGCATTTAAAGCCAAATCGGACCACAAATACGATTTTTTGTGAAATATTGCGATCCATGCGCCACCTAGGGCCGTAGAGAGGAAATCCGGGCCCGGGACTAAACAATTTACAGGCCCCCTATAACAAATTCAATAATACATTTGATTAATTTGAATTAAGGACATCTCATGCATGAATAATTATTGATAGATTACATCAAAAAAGTCTTTGCCACATCAACTAATTGATTTTTGGCCTAAGATCTGAAAATAAAATCAACACAGAATATTTACTATTTATACTGTTTTATTGTAACGTAGAAATAAAATTCTCTTTTAACAGCCACATATTGTTTTAAATAATCTTTTCTAGTTATTTGGTAACATTTTAGTACATTTCTGATAAATATAATGATGATAATAAATTTTAATTATTCAATATAGAACGTTCGGATATCAAAGAGTGGCTTTTCTTGCCTTTTTTCGCTTCAAAATTTTTTATAATAATATCCAAATTTAACTGTGTTGCCAAAACAGATTCAACACAAAGCGTGGCAAACAGGGCTGGATTCGCAACAACAAAACACAGCAAGCAGCGACACTTATGTACAAGTCAACGAAAAACATTCCACAAATATAACCAGCAGCTCGAAGTGAAGAGATATCTCACGCACACACATGTAGTCATCAGCCGAAGTAGTTACTCACACATACACATGTATAAACTACAAATATATATGTATATAGCTGGTAACCAAGCCTGACTTACAACAGTTCGCGATATTACTAGACCTTAGAAGAGATGTGTGAACGAGAAAACCGAGAGTATAAAAGCAGCGCAACCTGAGGAATCAGCAATCTGTTTGATTTAACCACGCTTTTATGAAGTACGCCATATTGAAGTATAATTGTACTAGTCCCAAAGTAGACTAAATAAAGACCATATTACAATACTGAATATTGAAGTTATTTCTTCGACAGTTCAGCGAAACCACCGTTAGCAGAAGGTGCACAATATCAGGAAATCCCCAAATTCGTTATTCATTTATATGTCATCCATCATTAATCCTTCACTCATTCATCATTGTAGTTGAAATTTCCGCTTGAAGGCTTCTGCTCTCTGTTCCAAAACTAACCGAAATTTTTCAAAATAAAACAACCAGTGTACATTTTTAGATAATTCTTTTTTATTATTCAATATACTCCCCCTTCACTTCGATACACTTCTTTATACGCTCATACAATTTGTCAAATGAGTCGGAAATGTCCTTTTTAAGAACCTTGCCTATTTCGTCGGTCGTCGCATTTTGAATGCGGTAAATTGAGTTTTATTTATTTGAGTAAAATTTATTTTCAGTTCTGGGCCTGTATTACGTGTTACGATTCGTGATCGAAACTCATTTTTTAAATCACAATAGCTCTTGAAATGTGGATCGGATTAATGGCATATTTGAACTAGCGACAAATAGTACTTGTTAGATCCATTCCTTATTATAATTTTTAAAAAAAGTTTGACAGTTGCATACAATTTTGCTTGAGTGAAAATGGTTTTCAGTCACTGATCGTAATACGTAATACGGGTCCTGATTATATTTTTCTTTCACTCTCTAGAATTTTATGTTGGTAAGACAATTTTTGAAGACTTTTTACATTTTTCTAGGGCCCCCGATTTAGGCAACTCGCTATTCTGCCTACTTGTTAATCCAGCCCTGGTGGCAAGTCCTGAAACTCGCTCTTGAGATGAACACGATCTATGAAAGTTTTTCGTTCTTGCAAGGACGCTGAAAGAACGTTCCGCACTAGCAACAATGGCAGATATAGTGCTAAAGATACATAAAGCAACACAAATGTTGGGGAAAATCGTATACAGATTTTGAACATAGATGGCATTTAGCACTTCCAATGGCGACAGACCTTTATCAAAATTTGCTTCGTAAATGTATTTCAAGTGAATTATTTCGCATTCTGAGCTTTAAGAAACGTCCGACTTGTATTTTTCGACAAATTTTGCTGCGCTCGCCCGAACCGTAGTTTCATCTATGTCGTCAAATTGCCACCAAAAGGAAAACGTCTCGTTCAAATTTTTAAGTAATGCCGTGGTTACCGAATCAATGATCACCAAGAATGTATTGGATCATCCGTAATCATCTCATTTCCATTATCTTCAAAACGTCTTTTGGGTGTTCTCCTCCGAATGTCTGGAAACTTTGGCGAGATGTTTAATTGAATAGCAACGGTTTTGCATTCGTTTCAAATTGTTTCCCATTGGTTCCTGATCAACTTCAAATCAGCAGATAAGGCATCTAGATGTCGGACCTTTTCATCTATGGTGGCGTCTCTAGCTTGGAGTACAACGTTTCTTTCATTAATGGTAGTCAGTATTTTGAACCAAATTGAGTACAGCAAAATACATTCGAACTTGTTGATGTACTTGAGAATGTCGGTAACATCTTAATGTGCTTGTGCAGTCAAATCTAGCTTAGGTAATGCGAACGTCACTGCCCGCGCCCTACATCCTATTATACAATCAGCGTGGACAGGCTCCACAATTCCTGGTGAATGGAAAGAAGGGGTTATAATCAAAAAAATAAATAAATGTAAGGCGCGATAACCTCCGAAGAGATCTAAGGCCGAGCTTCTCTTCCAATTTGCGTCGTGCTCCTCTTGATTTTCCCCTACAAATTGGCCGGACGGGACCTACATGTTTTATGCCGACTCCGAACGGCATCTGCAAAGGCAGATGAGTTTTCACTGAGAGCTTTTCATGGCAGAAATACAATCGGAGCGCTTGCCAGACACTGCCGAGGGGCGACCCCGCTTAGAAAAATTTCTTCTAATTGAAAAATCTTATTTCTAAAATTTTGATGTTGCTTTGCCCGGGAGTTGAACCCAGGGCATACGGTGTGATAGGCGGAGCACGCTACCATCACACCACGGTGGTCGCCGGGGGTTATAATCACTATCCCAAAAAACGCGATCTTAGCCAATGCAAAAACTGGCGCAGCATTACATTGCTTAACACAATCCATAACATTCTAGCATTCATCATACTTGCAAGAATAACGCCCACGTTCAACGCACAATTGCGTAAAGAACAGAACGGCTTTAGACCAAATCGATATTGCCTGGACCACATCAATACCTTACGAATAATCATAGAATAGTCTAATGAATGGAGATCGCCACTATATCTTCTCTTCGCTGACTTTGAACGTGCGTTTGACACAATCTTCCGTGACGCGATATGGAGTGCGCTGCAACACTGTGGCGTCCCAGAGAAAGTCATCGACATGATTAAGGCCCTTTACAAATATGCAATGATCAGCGTACGCTTCAAAGGAAAAAACAGCAACAAATTTAGCATAAACAAAGGCGTACGACAAGGGTGCGTCTTATCACCGCTGCTTTTCATAGTAGTGCTGCATGATATCTTGAAGTGCACAAACGCAGAAGCCGCGGATGAGTTACAATGGAGGCTGAATCAGAAACTAAGCGATTTAGACTACGCTGATGATATAGTTTTTACCAGGCATGCTTAACGAACGAAACGATATCATTTCGTTACGATAATCAACGCTAATAAACGAAACGAAGTCATTTCGTTTCGTTTATTAACGTTAAGAACGTCAAATTAACGTTAACGAAGTCATTTCGTTTCGTTTATTAACGTTAAGAACGTCAAATTAACGTTAATTTGACGATCTTAACGTTAATAAACGAAACGAAGTGACTTCGTTTCGTTTATTAACGTTGATTATCGTAACGAAATGATATCGTTTCGTTCGTTAAGCATGCCTGGTTTTTACTACTCACACACTAGCTGCTGTTGCCGAAAAGCTAGAAATCAACGCTCGCGCAGTCGGTTTGAAAATTAACTACGCAAAAACTAAGCTAATGAGACTGCAAACAACGAACACATCTCCTCTCAAACTTGTATCAAAAGGCAGCACTACCGTCATTGAGGATGTAAAAGAGTTCTGCTACCTTGGTAGCCAAATTACTAAAGATGGCGGTGCAAAATCGAATGTATCTGCAGTGATCTGTAGGGCACAACTGCATTCCATAAGTTAAGCCGAGTATGGCGCTCTCGCATACTGTCGATGAAAACAAAATTGAGGATTTTTAACACCAGCGTGAAATCAGTTATATAGATCCGAAACCTGGCTTGTCTCTGACCGTATTAGCCGACGACTGCAATCGTTTATAAACAAATATCTGCAAATAGTCTGCCGTATCTTTTGGCCAAGACCAATCAGTAACGTCGATACTGTCACTCACAAACAACCCCTCAATCAACACTGAAAGTAAAAAACGTAAGTGGGGTTGGATCGGTCACACTCTCAGCAGAGAAGATGACAACGTTGCCAAAATGGCCTTCCAATGGAACCCACAAGTAAGCCGGCGCAGGGGACGTCCTCGACGAACTTGAGTGCGTACGATTTTCAATGAGAGCTCTTCCACCGCCACCTGGAATGAAATAAGACGTTAAGCGACTGATAGAAATCGTTTGAGAGCGTTTGTCTCCGCCCTATGCTCCGGCTAGGAGCGATAAGTTGTGCTACTGGATGGCTATGGTATTAGTTTTAACTTTTGCGATTGTCAACTAGATGTTCAATTTTATCAAGGAATATAATAATAATAATGCGTTTAGTGCTTGTGTTAATCTTGGAACATAGTTTGCGAATGGTCTGATTGCCTTAATTCTAGCCGACCACCTAGTGTCTGAAAGACTGTGAAGAGAGCTCGGTACACTTTTTTTTTTTTTTTTTGAGGATGTCGTTGTGGACTACTGCTGAAAATAGTAAAACATTTTTGCACAACTCCGAAGAAAGTAATTGCAGTCGTACAACATTCTGCAGCATCAATACCACATAAATTGAGACTGTGGGTTGCACAAGGCGAGTAATCAGCATTCGAGCTTTTGTTGAG